>NC_142809.1:59928303-60187220 GCF_049724085.1 Artemia sp. Qi Xiang Cuo | reverse complement strand
GGGAGCTTGGGGGATCTTTGAGTACCGAGGACTTCCTTCGGGGTTGTGGTGGGGGATCGGAACCCTTTGGGGTTGGGGTAGAGGACCTCACAACACTGTTCAAATGGAACTTGTGTATTATAACGGCCACAGAGTTTCACCCTCAAATTCTCTTCTAAAACCTTTCCTAAAATCTTCTTTCAAAATGTCTCTAACTGTTTCGCCGAAATAATCCCATAAAATGGATAAAACCGTTTCGCCCAAATAATCCCTAAACGTAATTTCAGCGTGTTCCTTTTGTATGGCATCTATGCGCTAACGCATTTCAAATTTCTAGGAAACCCTTTCCTACGTTAATCTCTTCACCTCATAAATGTTCCTAGCTAAACTTTTAGGGTTTCGTTAGAATATCAATTTATCTCTCCGACTTAAAGCTCCGTGAAGCCGTATTTAAAAATAGAATTTCTATCTCTTTAGACTCCCGCATAATTCCAAGATAACAAGTGATGTCAATTATAATTCCTGACACTAAAGATCAATGAAGCCCTATTTGAAATAGAATATTAATTTTTCTCTCTGAACTAAAGAACGTTTATCCCTCAGACCTAAGATTAAAGAAGCCTTAATGTTTCTTAATTCTCCCCTTCGTGAATCAATAATTTCCCCTAGCGATTATGTAAATCAAGTTCACAGGTGCTACTCGTGACAGGCCTAAAGATTAAATAAGCCTTAATTCTTACTAATTCACCCTTCGTGAATCAATAATTTCCCCTCGCGATTATGTAAAACATTTTCACATGTTTGATTTCTCATTATAAGATAAAAAAAACACCCTTACGACAGTTTATTGAATAACGGAAAACCGAACAAATACATAAGAAACAATCAGAAAGTATGTTTCATAAGGCACTCTTCTTGACTCAACAATATCACCGAGCGAGTATGTAAATCGAGTTCACAGGTGCTATGCTCGTGAATACACCACGTGGTTTATGGTTTTCCAAGTGAGAATGAAAAAACAGGGGAAATTCGCACTTGAAAAACCATGAATTTTGTCACATTTATGTAATTCTCACTTGAAAAACCATGAATTTTGTCACATTTTTTTGATTATCTCTTGTAAAAACATGTATTTTGTCACATTTATGTAATCCTCACTTGTAAAACCATGAATTTTGTCAAATTTTTGTCTTTTTTTAGGGTTTTTGAGGTGTTTATTAAAAAAATGTGTCAAAATTCATGGTTTTTCAAGTGAGAATTTCATAAATGTGACAAAATTCATGGTTTTTCAAGTGAGAATTTCATCTGTTTTTTCATTCTCACTGAGAAAACCATAAACCACGTGGTGTAGTCACGACTGGCACCCCCCATTCTACTCAAACAATCATAGCAAAAAATATACAACAAGTAATAATATAAATGAATAAATAGATCTTAAAGCGAGTAATGTTTAGATTTAATATGAAAATTAAGCTTAAAACGAAAACAAATATTTTGCTATTAAAGTATAAATAAAACTTAAAACGAACACAAATTAAATAACAATCAATGCAAACAAACATACAATATATATTAATGTAAATGAATAAATAAATCTTAAAACGAGTGAAACTTAAATTGAATATGCAAATCAAGTTTGAATCGAATAAAAATAACTACAAACAAGAGTTTGGGTATCGCCTCACTGCAGAAGCATAAAACCTACTGCGTCATTGGCGCTTTACTGAAAACAAATTATATTACAAATTTTTTCTTTTGTACTTAATATTGAAAAATAAATATTAAAATTACAGTAAAATTTTGAACTTGAAATTTACATTAATTACGGCTGAAAAAGCAGTTGCTTGAAAAAGCAGTTGGATAAAGGTAGATGGCATAAAAAGCAGTTGATAAAAGGTAGAATGTTAAAAAAGCTGGAAATAAACAGCTGGAATGATATAATAAAAGTTTAACAAGAAGTATTTATCCATAATATCTTCGAAATTCTTAGCTCTAATCCAAGAAGATTAATGCTGAAATATATTGATGATTTATGATTTTGGTGATTTCATAGGTATGATAGAACTTGCTGGTAATGTAGGGTTTTGTGAACTGCCAATATAACTTCAACTCCCTCCGCCCTTCAT
Source organism: Artemia sp. Qi Xiang Cuo (assembly GCF_049724085.1). NCBI lineage: Eukaryota > Metazoa > Arthropoda > Branchiopoda > Anostraca > Artemiidae > Artemia > Artemia sp. Qi Xiang Cuo. Next base: position 60,185,115 of record NC_142809.1, on the reverse strand, counting down.
CACAGAATCGCCCCCCCCCCTTGATAAGAAGCTACGTACGCCCATGGAAACTACCACACTGAATGCCCTTACCAATATTGTAACTACTGAGAATAAATTCGACCTGTTATTATCTTTAGGGACATTGGAAAACTCAATAGAGCTTGTCACACGTATTTACATAAACTCGAAACATCGGTTAACCTCTTGGAAACTGACCATAGAAATAAATACTTTTCCGATTATGTTCATTTTTTTGTAGTTGACTTTGAAAAAATCATTTTGACCATTGATCAACCAAAAAAAAAGTTGACCCCCCGTCCAGACCTTCTACAGCATGTCCCGCTAATGAATCAGCACTAGAATCCAGCCTTCCGCAGCATCCAGACCTTCTGCATCAGGCTGCGATCGCCAAGTAACAAAATTATGGTAGATCCTCAAATAGCATCCTCAAATGATGAAGCAGACGTACAGTCCATTTTTTAGTAGGCGTCTCAAACCGATAATAGCTAACCATGCGGTCCACAAGATCGACCTCAACCATGTAGGTTTTGTAGTCGGAGACTACTCATGGACATTTGACCTGTATGTAAGACCCCTGGCGCTTGTCATACCGTTTGACCTCTGTCTCCTCTTCTATGCCTTTGCAGTTTTGAAGACAGGAGAACCACTTTGTTATCATACCACTGGGTCACGGTTACTTTTCTATCTGAGCGCACAGACATGACAGAGGTTCATCTGTCCTTTCTTTTCATTTCCGTTTCGGTAAAAAGCGTTGGGCTATTGGTGCCCAAACGGTTCTTCATGATAGTTCCAGTCGTATTTTTTTTTCAGCCAGCATGTCAAGGAGCTTAATAGACGAGAGGAATCGGTCAAAACGGAGGTATGTGCCTACTGGTAGGGTCTCAGACAAGCGCAGTACGATCCCAGCTGACAAGCCATGGGCTCTCAGCTCTTCTCCCAAGGTGGTGGCTCCCTAGTAGGTTTGGAAGTCAAGTATCAGCCCCGAGGAGCTGGCGAGCACAAATTTTTTTGATACAACCGGATTGCGCTTGTTGGGGACATATTGCTTGAGAGTCGACATGCCCTGGAAAGGTATCATCAGATAATCAATTGAACAGTTTCTGTCACGCGGTAACTGAAGACAGATATTCCTGAAGTTATCAAGGATTGGCTGCACCTTCCAAAGTCTATTTTTTGTTTCCTCTTCGTCTGATATTTCTGAATCAACAACGAACTTCAGATTCGACCGGATTGTGAAGAATATGTCTCGACTCATCTTTTACATTATGGCTTCCACCCTGAACTTTCCAGACCGGTACTTGTGGATCCGAGGAAACTTGAGGTTCCCCATCAGGATGAAAATGCCAACACAAATTTTTCAGCTCGTCTGGAGTTACATTCAAGGTTTTGTGGTGGACCAACTGATAGTTGCAGTTCATGAAAAAAGCTGTAAGTTCGAAGAATATCTCCGGGTAATATTGCAAAAAGAATTGTTCTGGACTCCGGTCGTCGTGGTCCTGGAAGTGAATGGGGCCCACGTCCGGGCCACGATTATGATCAAACCGTTGAGACTTCCTCCAGGACAAGGTTGCTGCTACTTTGTCAGCCTTCAAGCGTTTGGCACGAATTGCTAAGGGTACGTCATCATCCGATTCTTCACTTTCAACGTCTGGAAGAACAGCATAACTGCCTGATGACGGAATGGCTGCAACAGCTGGTTCACCATCAGAGATGAAGACAACAAAGATTGTTATTGCCAATTTAGGAATAAAACAATCGCTGACCTCTGCTATCCCCATTAGAATCGAGATTTGATCTACGAAAAATCAACCCTAGCTTTTTACTCGATTGAAACCGCATGTCCACAGACGTGGACATCAAGGTTTTACAAGTTCCAAAAGATGGCACTTATCAAATTAACTGCTTTTAAAACTATCTAAGCACTGTCTAAAATCAAGAGAGTACACCCGATTTTTCTTACAACTCGTTCTCACCACTTTCTTTTTTTTCTTTTTTCTTACCTTTGCTTGTTTTCCTCTCTTTTTTTTAGCTTTTTCTAGTTTGTGAAAACACCACTAAAAGTTGCAGGAACTTTCCGAAAAAAAATTGCAGATGGCATTTCAGGTCCAAAAAGCACGTTGAAACAACGAAACCTTTGCTAGATGACAAGGCCTCTGCGCAAAATTTTTTTTACGGGGATATCCACAGACGTGGGTACCATGTCTCAGGAGGTTAAAAAAATTGAGTTTATTCTAATGTAATATTTCTTATTTTAAATACCTCTGGCTCTAATTCAGATAACCTCTAATAGCCTCTTATTGTCTAACGGTTTCTTATTAGGCTGTGATTTAAAATAACCTCAAATAATCTCCAAGAGGCCAAAAACCTCTGGCTTTGTGGAATGAACTTCATTTTGCTACATAGAATTCACCATAATACAGGTTTTAGAAACCGCTTCTAGTTGATAGAAGCTAATTTCAATTATGAAAACTTAAAATAAAAACAACAGCACCTTTCTATATTATTAGTAAAGAGCATTATTTGAATTTCCCCAGAAGTTATTACCCCTGTATCAGCATAGATCACACTGTTGTAAACGCTACAAAGTTGTCGGCCCTTTACTACTGAAAACGAAAGGCGTTTCAAAATTTGCACTCGTATATTATCTTCTCCTCTTTTAGAGGTCTTATCCTGTTTTGCATTGGATGTCCTACCTCATGAACGATAGCTAAATTATGCTGTGATTTTAGGCTACTTGGGCCAATAAACATTCTTTTTTTTATTAAATTGATTTTGTTGGTTTTATGAAAATCGAAGGCAAATGTTAAGCTTGTTATTGGTCAGTGTTAAAATTAGAAACCCTTACACGTCTGTGTTTCCTTCCTGAATCTAAACTTGTGAGTTTTTCTTATTGTGGTAATATTTACTCCAAAATACGACCATCAAACTGTTACTTCAAACCGTATTCAAAATCCGAGTTATATCCTTTTCTATGTGTATATTTAATTTTACTTTGGCCTTTCCTTTTGACTGACACAAATATATCAATCTAAGGGATAGTGAATGAATCTAGTGATGTATTATTTACACGTGGTAAATCTGTTCGAGAAATTCTAGGGAGACGAGGGAAAATGTAGAAGTTGTAATTTGTACATCTCCTTGACAAAGTTGGGTTTTTTCTCTATAAAGAACTTTGATTGTTGTTCGTAAAACTATAAGACTCGTTTGTTTTCTGAGATTCAATTTTTTTCGGTTAAAATTCTTTTTAAATTGTGAGAACCAGGCTGGTAGAAAAGAACTTTAATTTTGTTTGTTTAATACACAAAATTGGAATCGTATATTTAAATATATGAAATATATAATTCATAGGCAGCGCATTCGCTGTTTTTGTTTCCCCAGGCCACTTAGAATGAAACGAGTGGTCTTAGGAATTTCAAAGGGGCTAATTTGATTGAAAATTTGAATTTCAATTACCCTGTTTAGGAGCTGATAGTGATTAGAGGGCAACCGGCCACTCCCAAGCCCATTTTAACTAGATGCCTCATCTTGACCCTTGAAGACATCCAATCAAAATTTGAGATCGCCATTTTGTTCAGCATAGTCTAAACGTACAATGACTATGCGCCTAGGAGTGACATGCCTCTGCAACAAGGGCTCTATATTATGCAAGTTGCCTGTTGTTTACACTTATATTTCATTGCCGGGACAGGGGGCTTGTTTCAACCTGGACGTACAAAAAGGCTGAGAACATTAAGGTGAAACTTTTAAGGCATCTTAAGGAGGACATTTATGTAGATGTTCATCCATGTTTTACAAAAGGTGCATCTGCAATACCGCAGGAATGGCTAAGAGTACTTGCAGTGAATGTTGAGAAGAAAGCAACATGTTGTCATGTTGTCTATGTTATCAAAAAGACGCAAAAAGGCGTATCTGCAATATCTCAGGGACACCTAAGTGTATTGTCTAAGTTTCAAAGCTTGTTGGGTGGGATTTTAAACTAAATCGTCTGTTTATAATGGATACTGAATAAATTTACTTTATCTTCTCAATGGCATAGTAATAGTAAAATAATTCGTAAGTTTGAAGTTCCTGTTATAACAGCAAAGCTTGCCCTGCTGTATGGAAGGCTATAAGATTTAGTTGTTTGCCGAATTTCACCCCATCATCCTTTAGTCCGTCTTTTTTCCGTCAATTATAATACTACTGCTACTACTACTAACAACTCACCGCAGCACCAAGCCGCCTGAGGCCAACATAGCTACGCACGCTCTTCCTCCATCCCAATGTATTCGAAGCCTCCCTTTTTACACCCTCCTATGAAGTTTCCATTTCATTCCAATCTTTCTTTATGACGTCCTCCCAACCCAGACGAGGACGACCTGCTCTCCGCTTAGCCCTAGACGGTAAGCCGAAAAAACAATCTTCGGCAATCTCTCATCCTTCACCCACACAACTTGGCCTAGCCACCTAAACCTTTCTTTCATTATAGTCCTAGAGAGTGGTATTGAACCACATTATTCGTACAACCCATTGTTTGAAATAAGGTCAGTCAGCCGTGTGCTGACTTAAGAAGTTTCTCTGGAAAACATCTAACAAACCTTCATCTGCTTTTCGAAGCGCCCTTGCTTCAGAACCATGTTTGACTACTGTCATCACTGTAGCTTCTATTATTCTAACCTTAATTTGCAGACTTATCTTCCTATTCTTCCAAACTTTTTTAACTGTGAAAAAAAACCTTGAGCCTTGGCTATTCTACTTTTAACATCCTCACTGCTGTCACCATCTCCACCAACAATACTACCAAGGTAAGTGAAGCTGTCCACTTGATCAATCTTTTCATTACCGAACATCACCTTTACATCTTCACTTATTTCTAGCCTTAGTGACTTTGTCTTCTTAACATTAATTTTCAAACCTATTCTAGCACCTTGAATTCGCAAAACCTCTAAAAGCTCATTCATTTTGCTTACACTTTCCGCTAGGATGCTTAAATCATCAGCATAAACCAAGTCCAGGAGATCTTTTCCTCCCCATTTGATTCCGTGATCTCCCATTGCCTTTCCTGTGCTCCTCAAGACAAAATCCATCAAAATAATCCATAATAGGGGGATAGAACGCAATTCTGCTTAACTCCTGATTTAATACAAAACCAGCTGCTAACCTCATTTCCTACCTTAACTGCAACACTAATCACTTTAATGTATTTGTTTGGTATACCATACAAGGATAAAATCTTTACTAAAGCTCTTCTATCAACAGAATCGAACGCTTGCTCATAATCTATAAGACTGAGAACCAAAGGTGTTTGACAACACAGGGAACTTCTCAATTATTAACCTAAGAGTGAAAATTTGGTTGACGCATCCTCTACCTTTTCTAAGACCGCACTGTTCTTCTCTTAAAATTTTGTCTACGGCATCTCTCAGTCTATACAGTATTATATGACTAAGTAATTTGCTACCTACAGAGACCAGACTAAAGCCTCGAAAATTACAACACTCACCTTTATCACCTTTCTTATGAAGTGGCTTAATTAAGGTTTTCTTAAAATCATTAGGTACTTCCCCTTTTTCAAAAATCATATTCATAATCTTCAGTAACTTATTTCTAACCTCCGAGCCACCATATTTAAGAAACTCATTTATCACCTCATCAGCACCTGGAGCCTTATTATTTTTTAATCATTTTAGTACTGTCACTAAATCTTCCTCACAAAACAAATCTTACATCCAAGGTATCACAAACTTTTTCATTTTCTTCTATATCTTTTCCTGCAACTCTATCTCGGTTTAGCAAGTTTTAAAAATGTTCTGCTCATCTCTCTTAAATTCTTTCCTTATCTCTAATAATGGCCCCATTCCTATCTTTAACTGGGCCAAGTCCGGATTGACTACTCCCTCTCAGTTTATTGACTTGCCAGTACAATATTTTACTATTATGCCTTCTAGCTGTATCTTCCAGATCCTCGGCAATTTTATCCATGACCTCTACTTCACACCTCCTTAGTTCATATTTTAATGCTTTCTCCATTTCTTTACACTACTTTTATTTTCATATGATCTATCACTCAGATAATTCTTGTACAAGTCCTTTCTCCTTTCTATTAAACATAAAGCTGTTTCACTAATATTCTTAGTTGTAGTCCTAGCTTCCTTCCCTACGACAGCTTCAGCAACTTCACAAATTATTTTTCTAAAATTATTCTAACCATCTTCCATATTATCTAATTTTAAACCCACAAGTTTAGTATTCAACTGTTCCTGGAAAGTTTCTCTCAAATTCTCGTCCTGGAATCTACCAACATCATAACTTCCCGGGAGGTAGTTACCCTTCCGAAATTTGAGTTTTAAATTAACCCTTGACACTACTAGATGGTGATCATTACTTTTATCATCAATAACAGCACTCCTTTATACCCTGGTATCTTGTATTGATCCTGCCAGTCTTCGGTTTACTACAACATAATCAATAAGGTTTGCTGTCCTACCATCACGTAAATACCATGTTAACTTATGAGCCACTTTATGACCAAACACCGTGTTGGTTATAACTAGATTGTTTTACCTACAAAATTGCAAAATTCTGTATCCATTACTGTTTTCTTTTCCTACACCAAAGTCACCTAGGCTAGGATACTATCTATCCCTATTTCTATCGACCTGATTGTAAAAATCTCCTAGTAAAAATATTATATTTCTACCTGGGACCCTGTATATTTGCTCCTGTAACTAAAAGTAAAATTCATCTGAGTCACTAATATCTTCATCAGTCGGTTCTAAAGGGGCATATACTACTACAACTGATACCCTGAATTTTTAGTCATAAAATGGGCAATTAGTATTCTATTATTAATACCTTCCCAGCCTAAACAAGACTTAGCAGCTTCCTTATTCATCAGGAGCCCTACTCCCTGTCTATGTACCCCATCCTTCCTGCTTGAGTAAAAAAATTCTATATCACCTAATTTCAGGCTTCCTACCCCTGGGATTTGAGTTTTTGAAACTCCTAATAAGTCCAGTTCGAATCGTCTTAATTCGTCAGTCAAAATGTCGATACGATGGTCATTATTTAACGTCGTAACATTCCAAGTTCCAATTTTCATGTTCTTTAAATCTTTGAAATTATTTTGGCCTCTGGAGAAGCAATGATTCCGGATTCCAGTGCGGGACGGGGACACATCAATTTTACTGTTTTATAATTGTTATATATTTTCTCTTTGTACGTTGTTTTACTTCGTAAGTACCATTTTTGTATACGATGCGGGTTAAAAAGAAAACGATTCATTAATTGATATATATCAAATGATATTACGTGAATACAGGCTGTCAAAAAGGTGTATCCACATTATCTTAGAAAGGGCCATGGGTATGAAGTTGAAACTTTTCAGGAATATTGAGGAGGATGTTGAACTAAATCGAGAGGCACAATTTCTATCCAGATTGCCCGAAAAGTGTATCTGCAATATCTCAGGATTTGGAAGGACGTTAATTTGGAACTTTTAGGGAATGTTGAGGGAAATGTTGAAGTAAATTGAAAGAGACTATGTGCAACCATGCTGTTATAACGCCGTATCTTCAATATATTAGGAACAGCTTAGGATATTAAACTAAATCATTCAGAAAATGTTGAACGGGATGTTGAACTGCATTGAAAGACATTATGTTCATCCGAGTTATAAAATGGCAGATGTGAAATATCTCCGGAACCGCTAAGGGTATTAAGTTGAAAATTTCAGAGAGTATTTTGAATGATGTTGAACTAAATCAAAAGAAACTATTTGCATCAGGGTTGTCATTAGGATATATCTGCAATATCTCAGGAACAGTTAACTGTATTAATTTGAAACTTTCGGGGATTGTTGAAGGGGATGGTGAACCAAATCAAAAGACACTATGTACTGCTATGTTATCCAAAGAGGCATCTGTAATATCTAAGGTCCGGGGAAGGGCTTAAATTACAGGTTAAGGAACCCAGCCGAAACTTTGCTGAAATAATGGACGGTTAAATCAAATAGATGTTTAACTTGACTTGGGGCGGGGGGGGGGGGGCTGAGGGGAGTTTATCAAGGAAATAAAAATTTGGAAGAACATGCCGCTGTATTGGTTCTCAGTTCAAAATTTTATTTTATTTTATTTTATTCTTCTTTTAAATTATGCTGTGGTATTAGGCTACTTGGTCTAATAAAGAGTTTTTGATCATTTACATTTCTTTTGAAAATGGAAGGGAAATATTAAGCTTGTTATTGGTTAGTGTTAAAATTAGAAAAACTTAAACGTGTGTATTTCCCTCTTGAAACTAAGCTTGTGAGTTTTTACACCTTTTTTGTGTTATAAAATAGATATTTAACTTGACTTGGGGGGGGCAAGGGGAGTTTATCAAGCAAATAAAAATTTGAAGGGTGTATTGGTTCTCAGTTCGAAATTTTATTTTCTTTATTTTACTTAACTTTTCAGGCCACGAGGGCAACTAAGTTAAAGTTTCAGACCCAAGGGCATTTCAACCGTAGTCAAATCTGGTCGCATTGATTCTCTTGTCTTATTTTTCTCAATAAACAACAAAAGAACTCTTTTTAATAAATGAGCTCAAAAGTCATTTATTTAAACAAATGAACCTAACATAATCAGGTTATTATAATAGAATGGTCGATGCATATTGGTCTATACTCAAGGGGCTGTATTTCGCTGGGTTCAGAATGGCTTCAGCCCAATAGAATGCTGATTTTATCCAGATTCTCAATCCATTTATTGGAATATTATTCCCTCTTAGCATAAATCAAACCCTCTATATTACAACTATTATTAAATTTTGTGGAAAAATTCTGTAAAAGATACAAATTACAAGCCAAAGTTTGGTTTAAAGTTTGGTTAAATGTCGGATTATAACTATTATATATATCTCATGTCGGATTATATATATATAATCCGACATAAGATAAATAAAAAGTTGGTCTGCTTTATATATTTATATATATATATATATATATATATATATATATATATATATATATATATATATATATATATATATATATATATATATATATATATATATATATATATATATATATATATATATATATATATATATATATATATATATATATATATATATATATATATATATATATATATATATATATATATATATATATATTATATATATATATATATATATATATATAGAAAAACTATAATCCAAAAAGAATGTTTTAAAAGAAAAGGTAAGTGTTATATTAAAGCAAAGACGAGCAGAAATAAAGTAAAATAATAGTTAAAAATCAAGACGAACAGAAATTCTTATTAATGAATAACTGAAACCCAAAACAGTTGCAAGTTACAATGAATAATAAAGTCAGACTTAAAGCACACACAAATAACTATAACACCAGTTTTGTTAGTTCCTTCCACCCCCTCCCCCCAAGGTCAGAGTGTCATTTGTGCTTTACTGAAAACAAAATCTATTTTAAACATTGTCTGTTTTATAGCGTTATAAAGTCAAAAATTGCTGAAAATTTCAGGAATGAACATCATTATATATGAAACATCAGTCTACTTTTAATTGTTCTTTTCACTAATCTTGGTTGTTATGGTGATTTTCTTTCTTTTTTTCGTTGATATTTTGACAAATAGAAACACACAGCTAGAAGAAAAAAAATTTTCAGCAAATTCGCTTAAGGTGACTTATTATTTTACTTTATTTCTTCTCGTCTTTGGTTTAATGTATCTCTTTACTTTTCTTTGCAATGCTTTTTTGGAATAAAATTTTTTTTTTTATAAATTCAGCTAAAAAAAGAGTGAATCGTCCTGATGATATTTTGTTTACACGTGGTAAATTAATTCAAAGATTTCCCGAAAATGAGGACACTTCCTTGTCAAAGTTTGGTTGTTTTTCTACAAGGAACATTGATTGTTATTCCAAGAACTTTAATATTCAATTGATTTCTGGAATTCTTTGAAACAGCTGGTTATTGGAAAGAAGTTTACGTGATGACCTCAATTGTTTGCAGGAGATTCTGTGCTTTGTTGTAGAATCTCGGCCGTAGTACTTCAAGAGAGCGAAGATACTGAACGAGGAATCTTCGTGCTGTTTGATTGTGTAATAATGACTTGTTTCTACATTGATCAGTGCGTTCTTACCGCTGCGCTTTTATAATTGTGTTTGTTTTATAGTCTTGCTGGACCCAATCACCAGCTTATGTCGTTTTATTAATGCGAGCATACAAGAAGTACTAGCTTTAGTCTAAAAGTCCAAATGGTTTATTTAACGGCTTTTCCATCAGACTACCTAAATTGAAGCTCCTTTGAGACAATATCAAAAAGGGATATGGTAAAACTTCAGACTGGAGCCCTCTTGTGTCTAAAAGTAAAAGCTGCATGAATATGTTGACGGAACAAAATGGGGGTAAATTTTCCACTTGGGGTCACATAAAACGGAATCACAATGATAATGTGAATTAACTGCGGAGAGAGGGAGTGTAAAAAAAAAGATCTAAAGTCAGTGCATCTTTGGCAAAGCTCAACTGTCGTTAGGTCCTTATGGGAAAATCAAAAGTTTGGAGCATCTTTCACCTTGTAATCACAACAGTCTGTAAGAGCCACTTGGTAACAATGTGAACGTTCTTTCACCTTAAAAGGCTTTTAAATACTTAGCTTATTGACTGAATTTAAATCAAAGGGTGATATTTTTAGATTCTTTCTAGGGATTTCATAGGCATGATACATATTCAGATATTTGTGTTTATTCCCAGAAAAAAAACATAATTGGGGTAAATTCGTCTTTGGGAGTTATTTTCTTAAATCTATTAAATAAATGCCCCTGAGACTTTATATAATCTTCCAAGATGAGTGAATTGCAGTAATTTTGTTGAAGATATAATTTTGTGATCCTCAAACTACTCTTCGTGGTATTTGTCGCTTGGAATTTGGGGAGAGTCGTTATCAAGTAAGTATTTGCTTCATGTTCAAATTCATTTATTGCTAAAACGATAATCAGAAACAAATTTCCAAAAAAAAAATCTCAGAGTGTTCATTGGCTACTCAAAAGGAAAATATGGAAAGAGAATATTATTAAAAATGAGAAAAATCGCGCCAATTACCAAATAAAAACTGGAGGAGAGCTTTTGCAATTTTTTAGTCTATTCACATGTTTTGGCTGATTTAATTTGCCTTCTGTGAGGCTCAGGTTTTGCATCAACCCTGGAGTACAGGGAAAATAAAAATAAGGCCACGAGGCAATAAATTGTAAATTATTTAGTTCAATAAGTGAGGAACACTACAACAATGTAATGAGTGATAGGTAGATAAATGAATTAATAGAGTAATTAATGAGTGATTTTCTCTTGAGTGATTTTCAAGAGAAAATTTTGAAAGTGTTGTCGTCACATAATTTTCCATGAAGGATACAAAAATGGAGATAGACCTGTGCTAAACCAAAGAAGAATATCAGCAGTTTTTTGAAACAGGGTTTCCTGCCACAGCTTGTTGGTGTCAAAGATTGCGACGACGCTTTTCTTCTAATAGCATAGTTTTTTCAGTTTGGTTTTTGACTATTTCTGATTCTCCCTGTCGGTTGTCTTTTAATCGCACATTTCTTTGTTGTTCACTTTCGTTTTCGATTTGTTTTTATTCACTTTTCTTTTAAATCTTTGTTATAGCAAGTTTTCTAACCGCATATTTCTTTGTTCTTAATTTTAGATTTTCATCACTCTAGACAATTTTTCAACGCCCTATGCCTTACCTACTGGGATGGGTTTTGCCTCATTTACGGTTTAGGTTGTTCATTTTCACCCATTACGAATTTATTTTTTTTGGTTCGTTCTCCTGGTCTTATCATTTTTGATGGGTCAGGTGGTTGGAGAAAAAATTTTAGTGGTTTTATTTTAGTGATTAGTGGTTGGTATGCCGATAAATTTTTGAATTAAAAATTCAATTCGAAACCTTTCTTAGATTTTCCTTGTGATTTAAATGGCTTATAGCTAAAATCCAATTCCTTATTTTTTTTTTATTAATCTAGCATGTGTTCTACAACCATTGAACTTTTTTTCTATTAATACACCTTCGTTTTGTTTACCATTCCTTTTTAGAATTATAAAAATTATAATAATTTTTGTCTATTAATATGCTTTTACAAAGTTTACTCTTCTTTTTAGGATTGTATAAAACTAATTTAAAACTAGCCATGTTTAGGGAAATCCAGCTCTGTATTTTTCAAAAGCTAGTAGTTCTATAAGTATAAAAATATACCCAGAGGAAGACCAAAAAAACAAAAAGTGAAGAGGAAATTTTTTTTCCAACCACCTGAACCATCAACCGTGATAAGATAAGGAGAACGAACCAAAAAAACATAGATTCGCAATGGATGAAAATGAACAACCTAAACCGTAAATGAGGCAAAACCCATCCCAGTAGGTAAGGCATAGGGCGTTGAAAAATTGTCTAGAGTGATGAAAATCTAAAATTAAGAACAAAGAAATATGCGGTTAGAAAACTTGCGATAACAAAGATTTAAAAAAATGTGAATAAAAACAAATCGAAAACGAAAGTTAACAAAAAATAAATGTGTGATTAAAAAACAAGCGACAGGGAGAATCAGAAAGAGTCAAAAACCAAAGTGAAAAAACTATGCTATTAGAAGAAAAGCATCGTCACAATCTTTGACGCCGACAAGCTGTGGCATGAAACCCTGTTTCAAAAAACTCCCCTGTTTCAAAAAACTGCCGATATTCTTCTTTGTTTTAGCACAGGTCTGTCTCCACATTTTCTATCCTTCATAAAAAATAACGTGACGACAACACTTTCAAAATTTTCTGTTGAAAATCACTCTATTAATCACTTTATTAATTAATTGATCTACCTATCCCTCATTACATTGTTGTAGTGTTCCTCACTTATTGAACTAAATAATTTATAATTTATTGTCTCGTGGCCTTATTTTCATTTTCCCGGTACTCCAGGGTTGATGCAGAATCTGAGCCTCAAAGTAGGCAAATTAAATCAGCAGGCTTCACTTTAGTTTCATTCAACGTAACCAACGATCCAATCATCAATAGTCGTAATGTTATTACCTTGAAAGTAGACTGACACATTTATCACAAAATCCAATTGGTGGCACGCCCATCACAAACCACTGAAGGTGATTCGAAACCACCTTCATAAGGCCAATCAGCAAACAAAGGTGATTCATCTGGAGATTGCTACTTACATGGTCAAATCGCATTACCACCTCCACAATTTCCAGACGAATAGGTTTGCCTTTTTTAGGACGTCGCCTGCTCTCTAGAAAGTTCCACAAACGAATCCAGAACTAGAACCGATGTTTCACTTTATTTTCATCCAGCGTAAGCGATGATCAGATCATCAATAGTCATAATATTTTTACCTTGAAAGTAGCTGGAAAAACTTATCATAAAATTAAATTAGCGGCACATCCATCACTAGCCACTGAAAGTGATTTTAAACCACCTTCATACGGCCAAATGTACCTTTTGGATCCCGATGAAGCTTCCGACAAACGCCTTGTACATTCTTTAAATTATAGGATCTCTCGGAGCCTAAGAGACCTGTTGTAACAAATAATGCGAGACACAAAGGACTATACCAAAGGTCATATAAATATGCGAGAAGCAGAGGATGATGTAAATCAACGTGTTAATTTACTGGACAACAATCTCCAAACGTGGAGTTCATTTTCAGACAATCTAAATAGGTCATAACTTTAAAGAGAAATTCGTATTTTTCCCAGGGTGGTTATTCTACTGTTGGTTCCTGTGAACAGTTTATTTGCCGAATACTAAGAAAACAGCCAGAAGCCCATGCAACATCCCTTGAACTACTGAGGGCCAAACATTGTTAATAAACACATATAAAAAAGAAAAGTATACTAAAACAACTGCTTAATACGTATATAAATTTAATAGTAAAACTTTCAAAAAAAGACCACACTGCCTTTCCATGACGATAAAATAAAAGTTCAAAAACGGATAAAATCCTTTTTAACAGACAGTGTATAGAAAATTCACAGAAAATACTAGATATTTTGGTCACATATACACTGACCGTCATCAGTAGTGAAACTGGTTGAAAAAAGTAGTAAAAAAAGTTGGGAATTTTCTATACACTGTCTATTAAAAAGGATTTTATCCCTATTTTGAACTTTTATTTTATGGTATATTTTAGAGATTAATCAAAACAAGTTTTTGCATAAAATAAGTTTTTCAAAAAAAAGTAAAGAACTCCATTTAAAAGAATTTCTTTTCAGTAAAGTACAAATTATATTCTGGCTTTTTACGCAACACTTTCTAAAAAAAACAATATACCCCCCAGGGCATAACTTACAACCTTAGCCCTGAGGGGTGTGGGGGGGGGGGTTTTGTCATCCTCAAGGATGAAATTTCCAGAACTTTCAACTACGTTGAACAAAATGGCTATCTCAAGACTTTGATTGGGTGTGTTTGGGGAAATGGTGGGTGTGAGAGGGAGGTTAGTTGCCCTTCAATCACTTTCGTTTATTAAAAAGGGGACTAGCCCTTTCAATTTCCATTTGAATGAGCCCTTTTTGAAGTTTCTGCAACATCGCTTTCTATAAAAACCTTAAATGCTCCCAGGGCATAACTTACATCCCTTGCCCTGAAGGCTGTGGAGGGGGGGTTGTCATCCTCAAAGGCATAATTTCCAGAACTTTCAACTACGTTGAAAAAAATGGCTATCTGTAAATTTTGATTGTATGTGTTTAGGGAAATGGTGAGCGTGAGAGGGGGTTAGTTGCCCTCCAATCATTTTCAACTATTAAAAAGGGCACTAGCCATTTTAATTTCCAATTGAATGAGCCCTTTTGAAGTTTCTACGACAACGCTTTCTTTAAAACCTTGTATGCCCCAAGGGGATAACTTACAACCCTTGCCCTGAGGGCTGTGTGTTTTGGGGGGGGGGGGGGGGTTGTAATCCTCAAAGACCTAATTTCAAAAACTTTAAACTACGTTGAAGAAAATGGCTATCTAAAAATTTTGATTGGATGTATTGGGGGAAAAGGTAAGCGTGAGAGGGAGGGTAGTTGCCCTCCAATAACTTTCGACAATTAAAAAGGGCACTAGCCCTTTGAATTTCACATCAAATGAGCCCTTTTTTAAGTTTCTACGACAAAGTTTTCAATAAAAACAGAATGTGTCCCCAGGGCATAACGTACACCCCTTGCCCTTTAGACTGTGGGGGGAGTCTCCTGCTCAAAGACATAATTTCCAGAACTTTCAACTGCGGTGAACAAAATGGCTATCCCAAAATTTTGATTGGATATGTTCGGGGAATTAGTGGGCTTGGAAGGGGTGTAAGTTGCCTTCCAATCACTTTCGACTGTTAAAAGAACACTAGTCATTTCAATTTCCAATTTAATGAGCTCTTTTTGAAGTTTCTCCGACAACGCTTTCCATAAAAACCTTATATCCCAAAGGATATAACTTACAACCCTTACCTTAAGGTCTGTGGGAGGGTTGTCATCTTCAAAGACCTAATTTCCAGAACTTTCATCTACGTTGAACAAAATGGCCTTCTCAAAATTTTGATTGGATGTGTTTGGGGAAAACGTGGGCGTGAGAGGGGGATTAGTTGCCCTCCAAATGCTTTCAACTAATAAAAAGGGTCTAGCCCCTTGAATTTACAATCGAATAAGCCCTTTTTCAGGTTTGCACAACAAAGCTTTCAATAAAAACATTATACGCCCCCCGGACATTGCTTACAAACTTAGCCATGAGGGGACTGGGGGGAGTATCATCCTCAAAGACCTAATACCCAGAAATTTCAACTACGTTAAACCATAATGAGTATCTGAAAAATTTAATTGGGTGTGTTTGGGGAAATGGTAGGCGTGAGATGTGGGTTAGTTACCCTCCAATCACATCGAATATTAAAAAGGGCACTAGCCCTTTGAATTTTCAATCGAATGAGCCCTTTTTCAAGTTTCCAAGACAAAGCTTTCAATACAAACATTATATATCCCCAGAACATAACTTACAACCTTAGCCCTGAGGACTCTGGAGGGAGTGTCATCCTCAAATACCTAATTTCCAGAACTTTCAACTACGTTGAACAAAATGGCTATCTAACAATTTTGATTGGATGTGTTTGGGGAAAAGGTGGGTGTGAGAGGTGGGTTAATTACCCTCCAATCCCTTTCGAATATTAAAAAGGGCAATATCCCTTTGGATTTTCAATCGATTTAGCCCTTTTCAAGTCTCTACGACAAAGCTTTCACTAAAAACCATACATGCCCCCAGGGCAAAACCTATAGCCCTTGCCCTGAAGACTGCGAGGGGAGTGTCCTACTCAAAGAAATAATTTTCAGAATTTTCAACTACGTTGAACAAAAAAACTATCACAAAATTTTGATTAAATGTGTTTGGATAAATGGTGGGCATGGAAGGGGTTTTAGTTGCCTTCCAATCACTTTCGACTATTAAAAACGACACTAGCCATTCCAATTTCCAATCGAATGAGCCCTTTTCGAAGTTTCAACTACAACTCTTTCGATACGAAGTGGCCAAAACCAAAAAAAAGCAAATAAAGAATACATTGCACCAACATCGTTCTGTACTTTGGCAGCACTATTGCGCTGCCTATGATAAAGTGGGTTTCGCTGTATTTGAGTTTAAATTTCGAGTTTAAATACAAAGAGTCATAAAAAGCAGCTTTTATATATTATATTATATATATTATATATGACTCATAAAATAAAATGTCTCGAGATGCAGCTTATATTTGTAAATGTTAAATCTTACAATTTAAGCCAATTAAACTTCCAACTAATCTCCCAATTAAAAAAGGGGGTAAATGTTTGGTTTTGCCCTCTCATATCCTTGTTCTTTTTTCAATTTTTCCTTATGCATGCCATCAAATAGTTTATGGTAACGGGATATGCTAAAAGTAACCGAAGTTATAAAACATGAATTATTCCGTATATGGATGTGACTGTCCCTTCCTCAACGCTCTCTCTGTACTCTAAAGTCTTAAAGTTTTTTTTTTTTTTTTTTTAAATACATCGCATTAAAATTCAAAGACCATTTTGTTTGTGATTTCTTTCTTAAAAAGTTATGACAAAAATTCAAAATTTAGCGCAAAGGTAAAGGAAGGGATAATATACAAAGAATACTAATGTACGGAATATACGGAATACTTCTGTTCGTTTTTAGGTTGCTACTTACTTTCAGTAGGAAAAAATATTCTTTTTTATTCACTTTCTGACCGTTTTTCAATTCATTATAGGATATCCTTTTCCCTCTTCCCCCGTGTAAAATTCTTTACATGGAAAATATTCCCCGGAAAGTGTACTCCCTAGGGAAAATTCTCTCCTTCCCTCTTTTCTCGTGTAAAATTTTACATGGAAAATTTCCCCCGGAAAAAACTTCTCCCCAGGAAAAATTCTACCCGTGGACATCCTCCAAATAGAAAATTCTCTCCAAAAATTTCTAAATACTTCTCTATAACAAATACTATATGATAACAATGGGCAAATTCCGTGACCTCATCTATGGGGGTCAACAAAGAAGAATATCGGCAGTTTTTTGAAACAGGGTTTCCTGCCACAGCTTGTTGGCGTCAAAGATTGCGACGACGCTTTTCTTCTAATAGCATAGTTTACATAGTCACTGCTTGTTAGAAAATTAAAACCCAGATCAGATGCGTATCTATCCCTCTTCCATTCTTGAGGCACTGTGAAAAATACGTCCTATCACCCTCCGAGTCACCACTCCGAGCAAAAAACATATAACATGTACAAATATAAATGAATACATAAATCTTAAAAAGAGTAAAACTTAAATTGAATTCAAAGTTTCATTTGTTGATGGCGATATTGTTTAGTATGGAAGGATCAAACTTGTCATTGTTGATGAATATTCGATGTTCTTTCTGTTCCTTCTGTTCGATGTTGATCACATCAATCACTCTTCCATTCTTGAGGCACTGTGAAAAATGCTTATTATCCCACTCCTATTACTGTTTTGTTAGAGCATTTATGCTTGAAGCATTCGGGAAATAATTCAAACCTTAGCGCAATGAATGGGGGACCGAAGAAGACACCCCCCTCACATACGTGATAGTTTAAATTTATTTTACATTTTACTGTTAATCTTTATTTTCAACAGAAAAGTCAACTTGATTTTTTCTTACCCTCTATCTACTCGTTTTTAACGCTATAATCAGGGGGATCGAAAATATCAGGGAGCTATCATCCCCTTAACCAAAACTCTAAACATTAAATTGGAACTTTATCATAAACCTTATTAAAGAAAACAATTTTTGTAAATCACAGTAAAGGGCAACATGAAAACTAAAAAAAAGAAGTTATCTCGTATATGAGGAAATTATCCATCATCAGAAAATATCCTCTAGTTCCCGGCCTTTACGCTAAGTTCAACTAGTAATCAACTGAAAGTATTTTTGGGTGCAAAAAGATAGCCAGTTGGTAATGGTTTTTCTTGCCAACTGGCTGTGAAAATATTTGAACTAAAAATTGTATTGTTTAACGCAAATGCCAATGAAAAAACTTCCAATCTCGAGGCATTGTGAAAAAAAATCGTAAATAAACAAAAAATATTGATCTTCCATTAGAGTATTCATTTTTGAAGTATTTATTGAAAGATGTTTACCTTTGATATACAGAGTTAAAGGAATGTTGAGGGGTATAGCCCCCTTATAGTAGTATAGTTTCTTTTTCCCTGAAAACATTTCAAGTTGTTCATTTAATTTCTGTTCGCTGTTAATATCACGATGATGGTATTTCAAAGAGTTTGTTTCCAGTGTCATAATGTTTGCGTATCTCATTCTTTCTCATTAGAATAACTGTCTAGACTTTAAATTTCTCGTCTTTTTTTGCCGCAAGGCAAAAAATGATGAGAAATTTACTTTTTGGACTGGGCATTTTTGCCCAGTCAAAAAAATTAAATAGTGGGCCTTCTTACTTCTCCTCGAATCACTCCCAACCATAAACAGGGGAGCTAGAACTCACACTTTCTGCTCGATGTCAATTTGAGTAGCCCTTGCAATTACTGTCTTAGGAGGATATTAAATGAAAAAAAAAAACAAGTTTATTAACTGAAAGCAAGGAGCGACATTAAAACTTAAAACGAATAGAAATTATTCCGTATGAAAGGGCTGTCTCCTCCTCAATGTCTCGCTCTTTACAGATAAACTAAAGTTTATTATTTTCATCAGAAATAAAGTTGTGAGACAGAGTCAAACAAATGAAAAAAAAAACAAACAAACACGTATCCGTGATCTTTCTTTTGGCAAAAAATACATAATTGCACGTTTTGCAGATAGGAGCTTGAAACCTCTACTGTAGGGTCTCTGATACGCTGAATCAGAGGGTGTGATTTTCATTAAGGTTCTATGACTTTTAGGGGCTGTTTCCCTCTTTTTTTGAAGATCAGGCAAATTTTCTCAGGTGAATAACTATTGATGAATAAGATTAAACTTGATGAAACTTATATATTTGAAATCAGCATAAAAATATGATTCTTTTGATGTATCTATTAATATCAAAATTAGCTTTTTAGAGTTTCGGTTACTATTGAGCCGGTTCGCTCCTTACTTACAGTTCGTTACCACAAACTGTTTGATAGGGTAGAGGTGGGCAAAGAGTATGTCAGTCATGCAGGAGTACTTTTACTCTGAATGTTCGGTTCAAAATGTACAATACAGTTTTACTTCTTCTAGTACTTAGTTTATCAACTAGATCTTAGGGCCAGAATATGGCATTTACATAGTTTATTCATTTGCATAAAAAAGGAGATGTCTCTGGAATACTAAAACATACTACAATTAAACTTTTAGGCGATCCAAATTAAAAGAGGGTATAATAGTGTTATTTTTATATTGCAATTTATTGATAGCTTATAGTTTTTATTTGAAATTATTCATAAAACAGTTTCATTTGCAAAAGTTAGGGTATTTCTCTGGAATCTCTTATGATAAACCTAAAGCACATTTTATCAAAATATCCCTAAAATTCTCAGTTCAACAATATAAAACAACCCTTTTCTTCTGAATATTGCTCTTTAGTTAGGGAGCGCAATTTTGCTCCTTATGATATTTATTTAGGAACACTTCTATATACTATATTTTAATAGGAGGGGAGGAGCTACTACCCCATAGACCCCTGCTGTTTGAGATAAAGCGTCACTAGTAACTTACTAAAAGCATTCTATAGCTCTATGTACATATCCACCTGGTATTTGGAATTTTCTGGGTTTTTTTGTGCCAACTGATTTCTAAAACAATTGAACTGAAAGTTGACTATTTACACTAAATTAGAGTGAATAAGTTTTTTCTATTTTCGAAGCAGCGTGATTAACGTTTTTATTTTTAGAATTTGAGTCAGATTGCTGTTAGGTAGGAACATTCATCCTTGAAGTGTAGAGTGAAAAAAGTCACATTAGCAGTAAGAGTGAGAGTTTGAAGAATAGCAGTCCTTTTATTAAACAGGATAATTTCTACTGGAATAGCTCTGAAAAACAAGAATGACCCCAATAACTCTGAAAAGCAAAATTTTGATAACAATAGATAAATCAAAAGAATTATCTTTTTACTCTGATTCCAAGTATATAAAGATTGAGTTTCATTCCAGTATTAAAGTATATTAAAGGTAACACCGTGAGAAAATTTTAAAGATTTTCGCAAAAGGATGTGGGATACCCCTAAAAGTTAAATGGTCTTAATGAAACTCACACCATAAGATCGAGCATATAAGAGGACCCCACTATAGTTTAAAGCTCCCATATACAAAATGTGGAATTTGGCATTTTTGCCAGAAGAAAGATCGCGGATACGTGTTAATTTGTTGTTGCTATTGTTTTAATTTTTTTTTTCTTTTTTTCCCCTTGGGGTGATCGTATCAAACAACTGATCCTAGATGGCTGGCAGACCGCTCATTTGATGGGAAATCAAAAGTTCTAGTTCCCTTTCCCGAAACAATAAAGACTAGAGGGCAATTAGCCCTCCTCCCACGTCCTTCTTACCCTAATAACATCTATTCAAAATTTTAAGGTAGGTTTTTGATTCACGATAGTTGAAAGGTCTATTAACTATCCTGTTCGGGACGGTATGACCCCCATAGACCATGGGGAAAGGGATATCATATAGAAATATAGAAATATGCGGTTAGAAAACTTGCGATAAAAAAGATTTAAAAGAAAAGTGAATAAAAAAAAATCGAAAACGAAAGTGAACAACAAAGAAATGTGCGATTAAAAGACAACCGACAGGGAGAATCAGAAATAGTCAAAAACCAAACTGAAAAAACTATGCTATTAGAAGAAAAGCGTCGTCGCAATCTTTGACACCAACAAGCTGTGGCAGGAAACCCTGTTTCAAAAAACTGCCGATATTCTTCTTTGTTGACCCCCATAGATGAGGTCACGGAATTTGCCCATTGTTATCATATAGTATTTGTTATAGAGAAGTATTTAGAAATTTTTGGAGAGAATTTTCTATTTGGAGGATGTCCACGGGTAGAATTTTTCCTGGGGAGAAGTTTTTTCCGGGGAAATTTTCCATGTAAAATTTTACACGAGAAAAGAGGGAAGGAGAGAATTTTCCCTAGGGAGTACACTTTCCGGGGAATATTTTCCATGTAAAGAATTTTACACGGGGGAAGAGGGACAAGGATATCCTATAATGAATTGAAAAACGGTCAGAAAGTGAATAAAAAAGAATATTTTTTCCTACTGAAAGTAAGTAGCAACCTAAAAACGAACAGAAGTATTCCGTATATTCCGTACATTAGTATTCTTTGTATATTATCCCTTCCTTTACCTTTGCGCTAAATTTTGAATTTTTTTCATAAATTTTTAAGAAAGAAATCTCAAACAAAATGGTCTTTTAATTTTAATGCGATGTATTTAAAAAAAAAAAAAAAAACTTTAATAATTTAGCGTACAGAGAGAGCGTTGAGGAAGGGACAGTCACATCCATATACGGAATAATTCATGTTTTATAACTTCGGTTACTTTTAGCATATCCCGTTACCATAAACTATTTGATGGCATGCATAAGGAAAAATTGAAAAAAGAACAAGGATATGAGAGGGCAAAACCAAACATTTACCCCCTTTTTTAATTGGGAGATTAGTTGGAAGTTTAATTGGCTTAAATTGTAAGATTTAACATTTACAAATATAAGCTGCATCTCGAGACATTTTATTTTATGAGTCATATATAATATATATAATATAATATATAAAAGCTGCTTTTTATGACTCTTTGTATTTAAACTCGAAATTTAAACTCAAATACAGCGAAACCCACTTTATCATAGGCATCGCAATAGTGCTGCCAAAGTACAGAACGATGTTGGCGCAATGTATTCTTTATTTGCTTTTTTTTGGTTTTGGCCACTTCGTATCGAAAGAGTTGTAGTTGAAACTTCGAAAAGGGCTCATTCGATTGGAAATTGGAATGGCTAGTGTCGTTTTTAATAGTCGAAAGTGATTTGAAGGCAACTAAAACCCCTTCCATGCCCACCATTTCTCCAAACACATTTAATCAAAATTTTGTGATAGTTTTTTTGTTCAACGTAGTTGAAAATTCTGAAAATTATTTCTTTGAGTAGGACACTCCCCTCGCAGTCTTCAGGGCAAGGGCTATAGAGCTTCAGAAGAGATAAGATTTTAGAGGGTTGATTAATATCATCAGCTGAATACTTAGTCTCTCTTCAGCAAAATTACCAGTGCTATTTATTTCGATTAATTATTCTGTCGGCCCAGTAATAAACTTTAAAAAAAACTTCCTCAATACCTCACTCTTTACGCTTAAGTTTGACTTGTAGTCCCATATCCTTGAGACTAACTCCTAAAACACAATGCCCGCTTAATTAGAATAAGAAGCTTTTCTAAATCACGAAATAACTTAGCAATAATTAGCACTTGAAGAGCTAAGTATTGAGGAGGCGGCAGCTATGGATGTTAGGTTTTGATTTTCTTTAAATGATAATTTTGACGGGACCTGTGCCTGTCATCATCAGGTTCAAACTTGAACCTGATGATGACAGGCACAGATTCTGTCAAAATTGTCGTTTAAACAAAATCAAGACCTGGCGTCCATAGCTTGAGTAAGTTTATTACCATCTACAATTATTACCCCCTTAATAAACGAAAGTAGTATAAGGGTTCCAGACTCCATGCGAGCCCTCCAAGGATTCCTATGAGAGCCCTGCTTTCCATAACACAGGTGGCAAGATTCCAATGAGAGCCCTGTTTCAATGGGAGCCAGTAAGAGTTTACATTCAGTTGCTATGTAATATAGATGACGCAATTGTGCGAGACTTAGTATATTTATTGGGAATAACTTAATGACATTGCACATCTTACGTAACGAAAGTGCACACGTGGGTTTTACGTAATGACAGTGCATACATAGGGCATTATATAATGGCAGCGCACACATCACTGTCAAAAATTACTCTGTGAGATTTCATTTTCTTTCAAAACGTTTCAAGACATCCCAAGACGTTTTTAAAGACATTATTTTTCATGAAGTTTCAAGACGTTTTTTAAGACATTTCAAGATATCCCAAGACAATTCTTAAGACCTTTTTCTTCAAGACATTTCAAGACGTTTCTTAAGACATTTTTCTTCAAGACGTTTTCTAAGACATTTCAAGACGTTTCAGAATTTTTAACAAAGTTTCTCAAGACATTTTCTACATGACGTTTCAAGACATTTTCTAAGACATTTCAAGATGTTTTCTAATATATATCAAGATGCTTCGGAAGAAATTTTCTTCAAGACGTTTCAAAACATCCTAAGACGTTTTCTAAGACATTTTTCTTCAAGACGTTTCAAAGACATTTCAAGACGATTTTTTTTTTTTTTCTAAGACATTTTTCAGAATTTCCTTGCTTGAACCCTAGCAAGCAATTCAACCGAGCTCCAAGCATCCATTTCAACGGGGGGCCTAGAGAGCAATTCCAGGGGGGCCGCGATTCCGGGGGCCTAGCGGAAGAACCGGGGGCCTAGCGAAAAAGCTCAACGGGGAAACACTAAACTAACCATCGGAGGACCCTATCAAGCAATTCAACCATGCTCTAAGCATCCAATTCAACTGAGGCGCTAGCGAGCAATTTCAACAGTGCCCTAATATAACCATCGAGGGAAACTAGCAAGCAGTTAGACCAGGCCCAAAACATCCATTTCAACTGAGGGTCTAGTGAGCAATTCCAACGAAGGGGTGGGGGGCTAGCCTAACCATTGCAGGACCCTAGAAAGCAATTCAACCGGGGCCTCAAGTATTCGATTCAACTGGGACCCTAGCAAGCAAACGGGGGTCCTAACCTAACCACAGGGGGACCCTAGCAAGCAAATCCACCGGGGGCCTAGCGAGAAATTCCAACGGGGGGGGGGCTAATCTAGCCTTCGGAGGACCCTACCAAGGAGCCTCTAGCTCTTGCTCATTTTTAACGGGGGCCCCTCTAACCTAACCACCGGGTGACCTATGTGCTGGCTTATCTTGTATTTGTTAACTCAGCTTATGTTTCAAAGTGTATTTTAGAAGTTTTTCGTTTGAAAAGTATGACTTAGGATATTTTTGTAGTGTTATATCGTGTTTTATCTTATATGTTTTACCTCTGTTGATGTTTCAAAATGCATTTGGAAGTTTTTCGTTTGAAACGTATGACCTAGGATATTTTTGCAGTGTTGTATCGTGTTTTTTTGTACTTTTTACCTCTGTTGATGTTTTAAAGTTCATTTTGGAAGTTTTTCGTTCGAAACGTATGAATTGAGATATTTTTGTAATGTTGTGTCGTTGTTTATCTTGTAAGTTTTACCTCTTTTGATGTCTCAATGTGCATTTTGGAAGTTTTTTGTTTGAGACGTATGACTTAGTATATTTTTGTACTGTTGTGTCGTGGCTTATCTTATCTGTTTTACTTCTGTTGATGTTTCAAAGTGCATTTTGGAAGTTTTTTTGTTTGAAACGTTTGACTTAGGATACCCTAGTTTTGTAGTGTCGTATTGGGGATAATCTTGTATGTTTTACCACTGTTAATGTTTCAAAGTGCATTCTGGAAGTTCTCGTTTGAAAAGTATAACTTAGGATATTTTGTAGTGTTTTGTTGTGGTTTATCTTGTATGTTTTACTTCTGATGATATTTCGACGAGCATTTTGCAAATTTTTCTTTTGAAAAGTTCGCAATATAAACCACGGCACAGCAATACAAAAATATCCTAAGTTATATATTTCAAAAGAAAAACTTTCAAAATGTACTTGGAAACATCAACAGAGGTAAAACATACAAGATAAACTATGACACAAAACTACAAAAATATCCTAAGTTATGTGATACAAAAGTATCAAACATTTCAAACGAAAATCTTCCAAAATGCACTTTGAAACATCAACACAGGTAAAACGTACAAGATAAACCACGACACAAAACTACAAAAGATATCCTAAGTCATACATTTCAAATGAAAAAATTCCAAAATTAACTTTGAAACCTCAATAGAGGTAAAACATGCATGAAAAACACTGACACAACAGAACAAAAATAAGTCACACGTTTCATACGGGAAACTTCCAAACTGTACCTTAAAACATCGACAGGGGTAAAACATACATGATATCCCACGAAAATACAGTAAACAAAATATCCTAATTTATACGTTTCAAACAAAACACTTCTAAAATGCTCGTTGAAATATTAACAGAGGTAAAACATATAAGATAGACCACGACACGACACAACTAAAATATCCTAAGGCATAGATTTCAAAACGAAAAACTTCCAAAATTAACTTTGAAACCTCAATAGAGGTATAACATGCATGATAAACACCGAAACAACCCAACAAAAATATCCTAAGTCTTACATTTCGAACGGAAAACTTCCAAAATGTACTTTAAGACATCGACAGGGGTAAAACATACATGATATCCCACGACACAACAGTAAAAAATATCCTAATTCATACGTTTCAAACAAAAAACTTCTAAAATGCACGTTGAAACATCAACAGAAGTGAAAATTACAAGATAGACCACGACACGATACTACAAAAATATCCTAAGGCATAGGTTTCAAACAAAAAACTTCCAAAATCCACTTTCAAACATCAGCAGGGGTAAAACATACAAGATAAACCTTGAAACAACAAAAAAAGATTTCCTTCCTCAGTCATACATTTCAAACGAAAATCTTCCAAAATGCACTTTGAAACGTCAACAGAGGTAAAACATACAAGATAAACCACGATACAAACTACAATAATATCCTAAGTCATATGTCTCAAACAAAAACTTCCAAACGCCCTTTGAATCATCAGCAGACGTAAAACATACAAGATACACCACGACAGACCACTGCAAAATTATCCTACGTCGTAGGTTTCAAACGAAAAAAGCTTCCAAAATGCACTTTGAAACATCAACAGAGATAAAAACCTACATGATAAACCACGAGACAACACTACAAGCAATATCCTAAGTCATACTATTCAAACGAAAAAACTTCCAAAATGCACTTTGAAACATCAACAGAGGTAAAACATGCAAGGTAAACCAGGACATAGATACCCTGGTGGTTAGGTTAGGGGGAGCCCCCGTCAGAATTTCTCTATAGGAACTTCTATTTGAATTGGATGCTGGAGGCCCTGGTTGAATTGCTTGCTAGGGTCCTACGATGGTTAGGTTAGGACTATTCCCCGGCTGGAATCACTCGCTAGACCCCCGGTTGAATTGGATGCTTGGATCCTCGGCCGCATTGCTTGCTAGGTTTACCCTAAGTTTAGGTTAGGACCCTTGTTGGAATTGCTCACTAGGGCTCCGGTTGAATTGGATGTTTGAGGTCCCGGTTGAATTGCTTTTTAGGGTTTTCAGATGATTAGGTTAAGGTCCCCCCTCCGTTGGAATTGCTCGCTAGACCCCCGGTTTAAATGGGTGCTTGGGGTCTGGTAGAATTGCTTGCTAAGGTCCCTCGATGGTTAGTCTTAGGTCCCATTGGGACTGTTCACTAGGGGCCCAGTTGAATGGGATACTTGGGGCTTCGTTGAATTGCTTTCTAGGGTTCTCTGATGGTTAGGTTAGGCCCCCCCCGTCGGAAATGCTCGCTAAACCTCCAGTTGAAATGAATGCTTGGGGCCTGGTACAATTGCTGGCTAGGGTCCCTCGATGATTCGATTAGGGCCCCCCTTGGGATTGTTCGCTATGACCCACGTTGAATTGGATTCTTGGGGCCTGGTCGAATTGGATGTTTTGACCCGCCTATGGTTAAGTTAGTGCCCCGTTGGAATATCTTGCTAGTGCCCCTTGAAGGTTTCCCTACAGCCTTAGTTTTTTAAAGCATAACAAGCTTGGAAATCTTCAAAAATGTCTGGGAAAATAAATATTGTCTCGGAATGTCTTTAAAAATCTTGAAGAAAAATGTTTTTGAAAACTTTTTGGGATGTCTTGAAACGTTTTAAAGAAAAAGTATTAAGTAACGTCTTGAAATGTCTTAGGAAACGTTTTGAAAATTCTTCAACATATCTTAAGAAACGTCTTGAAAAGTCTTGAACTGTCTTAAATGTCTTAGAAAATGTCTTGGAATCGTCTTGAAGACAAATGTCTTAAGAAACATCTTTAAATGTCTTGAAACGTCTTAGAAAACGTCTTCAAGAAAATTGTCTTAAGAAACGTCTTGAAGGGTCTTGAAAAGTCTTAGAAAATATCTTAAGAAATGTCCGAGGATGTCTTGAAGTGTCTTGAAACTTCATGAAGAAATATGGCTAGAAAGGTCTTGAAGAAAAATGTCTTAAGAAACGTCTTGAGATATCTTGAAACGTCTTGGAAAACGCCTTGAAACGTCTTTAGGAAAATGGCTTAAGAAAGGTCTTGGGATGTCTCGAAACGCCTTGAAATGTCTTAGAAAACATCTCGAAACGTCATGAAAAAATATCTGAAGAAACGTCTTAGGATGTCATGAAACGTCTTGAGAGAAAATGAAATCTTAAAAAGTATTATGTGATAGTGATGTGTGCACTGCCATTGCATAATACTCTATCTATGCTCTGTTATCACGTAATACCCACATGTCCACTTGCATTACGTAAGATGTGCGTTGTCGTTAAGTTATTCCCTATAAATTTACTAAGTCACGCACGACTGCGTCATGTATATTACATAGCAACCGAATGAAAACACTTGCTGGCTCCCATGGAAACAGGGATCTCATGGGTATTTTGCCACCTGTGTCATGGAACGCAGGGCTCTCATGAGAATCCCGGGAGGGCTCTCGTGAAATCTGGAACTCTTATACTACTTACGGCATAATTTCTGTTTGTTTTAAGTTTCAATACTGCTCCTTACTTTCAATTGAAAAAGCTCGTTTTTTTATTTAATTATCTTTTACTGCACACTTATCGTAGTACCACGTCACCTAAGGTCAACACATCTGCACGTGCTTATACCGCTCTGCTATATTCCATTTTCCATAGATATTAAAAATAGTCTTAATTTCAATTTTCAAAGTGGTAAAGTGAGTGACTCAGCAATAAAAACTAATCGTCAATGTTTGAAACAGCAACAGCTACTGCTAACTCATTTTAGCTCCAGGCCGCATAGGAACAACACAGGTATGCACACTCCTCCTCCATCCAAATATATTCAATGCATCCCTCTGTACCCCTCCCCCCCCAGGAAGTTGCATTTTCCCTTAAACCGTTCCTTACCATATCCTTCCAACCTAAATGGGAACGACCTGCTTCTTATTTGTCCCTTGACGGATGACGAACAAGGGCAATCTGTCATCCTTCATCCACAGAACATGCCCTAGCCATCTGAATCTTTCTTTCATTATCGCCGTAGAAAGCGGGATTGAACCAAACTTTTTGTACAGCCTACTTTTTGAGATACGGTCAATCAGTTGGGTCAACAAGACAATCCTTGGGCAATTTTTTTTGGAAAACATCTGGCAAATCTTCCTCTCTTTTTCGGAGCGCCCAGGCTTCAGAACTATAATTGACCACTGTCATCACTTTAGCTTGTAATAGTTTAATCTTGATACTCAGCCTTAACTGACTGGAGACTTCTAAGAACTTGGAGTAAAAGGTTGGGCAAAGGAGGTAAAATGGTGAAGATAAAGTTGTGTAACAATAAACAAACAATAAACTACTGCTAACACTGTTATTAACAGATAATTGCACCATCAAGCGATCCAAGACGAATACAGCTGCGTATGCTTCTCCGCTACCCTGGTCCATTTAAATCCTCAGCTTTTTAAAACGCCCACGTTTTAAAACCATACCTTACTACTATCATTACAGTGGCTTCCAGTATTCTATTTTTTATTGTATTTCTCATAGTTGTATAACAGTAGTGAAGGGGTTTCAGACTCCATGAATCAGGTAGTAGACTCCCCAAGGATTTCCATTACACAGGTGCCAGAAATGCCATGACACAGGTACCAGGATTTCCATGACACAGATACCATGATTTCAAGCGCATTCCCTGTTTCCGTGAACAGGTGATTAAGTCCCAAGACAAGCCCCTGTGGACTCCTTGACACCCTGGTGTAATATAGATAACGTAATCTTGTTTCAGTATTAGAAAAAACATTCATTTCCCCTAAAAACCTCCATTTCCATTTAAAAACCTATTTTTCCCCTAAAAACCTTCTTTTTCCATTAAAACCAATGTTAGCCTAATATTCTGCGATATATAATTGCAGCCATTTTGTTTTTCACAATTCGTAGCCATTTTGTATTGGGAGAACCGTTATAGAGTCTAGCAGAATTTCTTGAAGGAACCCACATCCCCTGTATTATCCTTCCTTTGTCCCGACGACACTATAAACAGAAGTTCCACGCAATGTATTTGTGGCCGGGGTGCTATAAATAGAAGATAAGAAATCTAAAAGGACACAGTGTTTTGTACGAACAAATTTTGTAAATAAGCAAATTTACATACATTTTTAAAGCATTTCACTCTTAGGGCACCGAACTTTATTTTATAGAGGTTTGAAAGAGTATTTTCAGTTAGAAAATCATTCAATCGAGGATTGTCACCATATATGTTGAGTAATTTACTGTAAGTATATCCGTGACTTCGGAAAACAAATAGAATAGTGCAAGAAAACCACAGCTTTTGGCTGAAAAATATTTTGCCCGAATCCGATTTTGAATAATAGATTTTCCACTTTGCTCTAGAAAGTTTTTGGTATGAGGTGTGTAGAACGTATGCGGTAGGCCAAAAGGATCAATAAATTCAATATTCTTTCTTGTGCCCCGTCTTCACAGTTGATGGGCTACTGTTAACAATGATAAGGGTATTGTTAACACCTCGAATATCCTCGAGGAAGTCGGTAGGTATTCAATAGGATTTGTGTTTGAACATATAATGATCCAAAATGAATACATTGGTAATTTGAGTCGTGTTCAAGGTGCCAAGTCTAATAGAAGACTGCCATCAGGGGTAATTTCCTAATAGGTTTCAAATTGATTTAGCGAGATTAATGCAATACTCTCTGCTAATGGCTCGGCAAAGGTACATTCTAAACGTGCAAAACCCGTTCAGACAATAGTCATATCTTGAGTACCGAACAAATCCAATACAATGATACCATAAGTTTCCGAAAACATTTCTTCGGTTATACCATTTTCATATAATTGCGAATCTTGATCTAGGGAGTGCATTGTCAATTCATAGAGGGTACTGTAGGATTTATCAAAGCATAAATTGTAGAGTGGAATTCCATTTATTTTACATACAAGAGATGATAGTCCAAATATTTCAAATTTATGTGGAGAATCTACCCATGACAACTCTCCCCTGCCGTTAAATGGGGGGTGGGGAGGTATGAAGTTACTCTTGTTGATTATATTCTTAAGAATACATATGATATCCTGAGGAAGGATCGTACATATGATATAAAAGGAAGACCCTTTTATACTCTTCATCAAAATCATAGGACCAGAGGTCATGACTGTCGAATAACTAAAGCCTTTATCCCCTTGCATATTAAAAGCAGATCTTTTGATTGTAGACGAGATTCAAAGACGTCATAATAGACCGTACAAGTATACTTTACTTGCAATAAGTGTTTTTAGTTACTATGCATATGCAGTTCCGCTGCGGTCAAAGACAGGCGATGTAATTGCTAAAGATATAGAAAGTATTCTTGAACAATGTTCATACAAAAAGTTCAAATAGATCGTGGCAGTGAATTTGTTAATCCACTTGTAAAAAGATTTTATTGCAACATAAAACAATTCTCTATCATAATCATAGTCCGATAGTCAGAATCTATCTATAGTCCGTTTGATAAGAACTATTCGACCTTTAATTTCAAGATATTGTAAATTGAAAAATAGTGCTGCTTTTATTCAGGATTTAGATAAAATAACGATGATTTATAATAAGCGTCCTCATACATCTTTGTATAATATAAGTCCTCTTGAAGTTCATCACAGTGACAATACACTTGACATTTTTCTCAAACAATATTCTAATGAAAAGGGTGGGAAGAAAAAATTCAATGTTGGTGATACTGTTCGAATCAATCGAACAAGAAATATTTTTGAAAAGGGGAATTACTTATGGTCCACTTAAATTTTTTAAAGTGTCAAAGGTCTTAGACACTTAACCTGTAACGTATCGTCTTCGTGGTATGAAAGATGATGAGAATCTTGGCGGTTTTTATGATTATTAATTGCAAAAAGTTTGATGAAGAGTATAATTTTGATGAAGAGTATAACTAGGTTTAATCTGTAAATACTCATTTGCTAGCTTCTTTTCATCTCCGCTAACTTTAGAAAGTTTGGTTTGAGAACTTAAACTTCCCACTTTTCCAATATTCTCATAAACCCATTTCAAAACTTGATCCATTTCGAACGCCATCGTGGTTGAAAGTATTCGCTACCCTTTTGCTTACTAAATGAGTTGGAAAAACGCGTCCGCTTAATACCCTTACTAGGTACACATGGCGTGCTATCTAATGATATATCTCGTGATATTTTTTTTCAAATTCCCTTAATCATTTTAAGATATTTTAATTTTCAATAAGACTTTTTGGAAAATTTGACGACTTTAAAACCGTATATAAATGACTATCAGAGGATTCTAGTCTTTCACGATTTGTAATCAAATCTGATAACAAATCAATTAACTTATAGGGTTTGCCTTGGATTATAACTTCATACTTTTTCTCGTCAATTTGTTCATTTTCAGCAAGATAAGTCAAGATTCTTTTACTTTGCTCGCGATAGGATTGGGGTAATAAGTTTACAACACTTGTTAATCAATCTTTTTCTTCTTTTTTTGGGTTTTTAAAAGTTTCAAAACTATCAGCAGTTTCAGAAGGTTGATCAATAACATTTACTTTGAGCGGTCTGTCACTTTAATTTTTATGCTTATTGACACGTCAAAGAGAATTTTTAAGCACCATTAATTTTTAATCTAAAGAAAGAAAAACGAGCAAAAATGGGGTTTTTAAAGCCCAAATTAAAATACTGGAAAAACACAAAAAAGCGAATATTTCGTGAGGACAAAAGCCTCCCTTATTCAACGAGAAACGAAATAATGTATCCATGGAAAGTACAAAAGAAAAAAAACCAGCAAAAAACAAACGCGGCAAATCAATGTGAAAAGAACCAAAAAACCAAAGAAAAAACCAAAAACTTAAAAGATGAATGAAATCCAATCTTAAAAGATGAACGAAACGATGTATCAATAAAAGCCAAAAATTATAAGAATTAAAACCAAATACCTAACAACCATATAAGCCAGTTATTCGCCAATATCTGTGATTTGCACAAAGTCCAAAATATTATGAACTGCCATTGACGGATACTAGCAAACAACTGAGAAATAAAAGAAAAGAAAACAATTCATTCACTCAAAAACAAAACGAACCAGCAATTAAATAAGTGGGAAAACTATGTCATCTGATTTCGGATTTTAATAATTTCATTTCTTGCAGACATTCTTTGAGACGTAAGGGGTTGTTCACATGTTTCATTATATGACTGGGAAAGTGCTTCAAGGTTTATTTCAGGAATTACTAAAGTATCGGCTTCTCTTTGGAGAAAACCAAAATATGACTGGTTTATTCTTAAATCACCGGAATCTCTGTTTAAAGCTGGACCTAAATGTTGTTATTTATAAATTTCAACATCTTCTCTGTAGTGCTGGACAATACCTTTGTCATGCGAAATTAGGTTAGCTTGATTCAACTAAATAGTATGGTCTGGATTTTCAAAAATGTGCTCTGCAAAGGCAGAATCAAAATTTTTTCCGCTTTTTAAGTGTGTTATTAATTGAACTAGAGTGCTGAGTTAATCTATCCTTCAACCGCTGATCAGTTCTTCGTATATACCAAAGACCACACTAACAAGGAATTCTGTAAACACCGGAGTTTTCACCTATCGGGATAGGCTCTTTACCTTGATAAATTTGGGAATTGATAGTTTTCTGGGTCTATAGTAAGTGTAAATGTTATATTTTCGTAGGTTTTTTGAAATGTGGTCTGAAACCCCTTTAACGTTTGGAAGACCAAGATAAACTGAATTTTCCCTTTGATTTGTGTTTTCTGTGTAACTATCAGATAATCTTTTAATGCGTTTTGCAATTACAGAATTTATTAAACTAATTGGATACCCATTCCCAAATAAAATATCTCTAAGGTGGTTGAGCTCTAAATCCAAGAAGTGTGTTGAACAAACTTTCAATGCTCTATCAACTAGAGAAGTGACAACTCTTCTTTTCACAGCAAGTGAATGATTTGAGGACTAACTTAAGTAACGGTCATTATGTGTGGGTTTTCTATAGACACTTAACTCGAAACATTTATCATTTCGGTGCACCAGAACATCGAAGAAAGGAAGACGCCTCTCTACCTCTGATTCCTCAGTAAATTTAAGTTTTGGATTCAAGGAGTTGAGCAAGTGAAGAAAAGAACCCAGAGACTCATCACCATGCTCCCTCTAATAAAAAATATCATCTTTAAAACGAACCCATTATTCATGTTTACAAAAAATTTGCAAAATAGCCCTTTCTTCAAGGTCTTCCATGAAGATATCAGCCTGTATTGGAGAAAGGGGGGCACCCATGGAAAGCCCATATTTCTGTATATAAAAAATGCCTCTATAATGGAAGTAAAAAGAAGTTCGGTTACAAAGGGCTGTAATTGAAAGAAGTATCTGATTCGAAAGAGTAGATTTTTTTATATAGATGGGTTAGAATTAAGTTTATGCTCCAAAATCAATTCGGCCTTTTGAGGATCATAATTGGTATACATTGAATCTGCGTCAAAACTGCCAATTTTTGTATTTGGTTTAACCGAAACTTGCTTTACTTTGGTAACAAAATCAGTTGAATTTTTAATATAAGACTTTTGAGCCTGAATAAGTTATCGAAACATAACTGATAAAATTTTTTCTTTTTTTGCTGTAGGAGAATCAAATGAGGACATAATGGTTCGAAATAGATTACTGGGCATATGATCCTTAGGAAGACTGTAAAAGCAAGGGGACGTGCACCCGCGTTGGTAAAACCTTTTGTACAATTGATCTGTGATTTCACCTTTTCCTTTTAGATAAGAAAGCTCTTTTCGGACTTCCTGGACAAATTTTTCTGTGGTATCGGTAGCTAGTTGTTCATATGGGTCAGAATCATTTAAAATGTCTCTGACTTTTTGTCGTAATCATCTGAATCTAAAACAACAATAAAATTGCCTTTATCGGCTTTCGTAATAATCCTGGAATGATCTTTATGTAGAGCGTTTAAGACCAAGTGTTCATTCTTACTAAAAATTTTCAAATTTGGATTACTAACAGAAGGCGAATCCAACAAGGTTTCAACAAAATTCAATTCAGGTTTCAACAACAAGGTTTCAATTCAGGCTCAAAAATCCTAAATTAATATTCCGCTGATTTCGTTTCCAAGGTAAAGCAAGTTTAAGAAAGAACTGATCAGCGACTGACGGATAGATTACCTCAGCACTCTAGTTCAATTAAAAATACACTTAAAAGCGGAAGAAACCAGAAAATTATGACTCTGCCCTTGCAGAGCACATTTTTAAAAATCCAGACCTTAATATTTTGTTTAATCAAGCTAACCTAATTTCGCATGACAAAGGTATTGTCCAGCGCTTCGGAGAACCTGTTGAAATTTATGAATACCAACATTTAGATCTAGCTTTAAACAGAGATTCCGTTGATTTAAGAATAAACGAGTCATATTTCGGTTTTCGCAAAAGAGAAGCCGATACTTTACTAATCCCTGAAATAGGCCTTGAACCACTTTCCCATTCATATAATCAAAGACGTGAACAACCCCTTAGGTCTCAAAGGGTGTCTGCAAGAAATGCAATAATTAAAATCCGAAATAAAATGACTTCGTTGTCCGACTTATTTAATTGCTGGTTGGTTTTGTTTTTGAGTGAATGAATTGTTTTCTTTTTCTTATTTCTCAGTTGTTCGCTAGTATCCGTCGATGGCAGCTTATAATTTTTTGGATTTTTTGCAAATTGCGGATATTGGTGAATAACTCGCTTATATGGTTGTTAGGTATTTGGTTTTAATTCTTATAATTTTTGGCTTTTATTGAATGTTATTCATTTTTTAAGTTTTTGGGTTTTCTTTGGTTTTTGGCTCTTTTCACATTGCTTTCCGCGTTTGTTTTTTCTTGCTTTTTTTTTCGGCACTTTCCACGGATACATTATTTCGTTTCCCTCTGAAGAAGAGAGGCGTTTGTCCTCTCAAAATATTCGCTTTGTTGTGTTTTTCCAGTATTTTCATTTGGCTTTTAAAAACCCCAATTTTGCTCATTTTTTTCTTTATTTTATGTTGGGCGAATGTGGTTTAAAAAATTATCTTAATTTTTAATCATAGGCAAATGTTTCATTATTAGTGCTCTTTTGGTTAACGAGCAAGTTTAACTGGCGTCAATTGATTGAGTCTAGCCATTTCTAGAGAATAATGTTTACAAGCCCGGCAATAATCGACAGTAACAATGAAAATAAACTACCACCCGATTGAAAAAGTCGTTTTCCTTTTTTCTTTTCCTTTTGATGCCTAGGGCACGTACAAGTAAACGATGTTACTTTTTCGGTTGCTAACACCCTCTGGTACTTGGATATTGCCTTCCGTTAAATTTAAACAAAGTTCAGGTAAGAGATTAATGAATTTTCAATACCATGTTTGAGTATAGCTTTCCTAGGCCTTGGTTTTGAATTAGCTAGGACGGAAAATAGATATCTGTTTTCATGTAGCTTCTTCAGCGTCATGATGGCGACTAATGACCTTTTTTACTGTTCTTTCATCGATATACAGTAATTTCATTATTAAAAATACCAGTGCCTACACTTAACTCTTCAGGCGTATTTTGATTAAGGTCCAATAAAATATATCCATAAAGTTTATTAGTTGCTTGATTGTACGTGGAAAGTAAAAATTTTGGTTTGCCAGGGTAGATTTGCTTGTTTAGAGTTATAAGAAAACTTCAATCGTAAACAACCCTATAGATGATATAGTAAGTGCAATTCAAAGCAAGTCTTCTCCTACATTTACTCTGATGAAAAAGATTATCCCCAATAATCAACAACGAGTTTGGCACAATACTATTAAACACGTCAAGTCCTCGTGTGATCTTTATGCCTGGTGCAATATTCTTTATTTTGTTATAGGACTCTTGGCATTGACTATAGAAATAATAGATATTTTTTGGACCCTCTAAAAACATTTTATCACGATGGAGTTATTTTCGTTAATAGTGTTGTTTTTCCAGACATTGAAGGTCCGCAAAGAAATGATCTGAATGATGTCTTAAGTTGATACATCTCCTCCATGTCAAAATACAACTAGCCAAACCTTACCTCAATAATTTGAATAAATACTCAAAGAAATAGAATACCTGGTATCTTTTAATAGAAATAAATACACTACAAATTTTGAAAACATTTTTACATAATCACTTGAAAACATTTACATAGGCATTGGAACATAAAAATAAACCCTTGAACATGTCACCGGGCGACGTGGCCGCTGCGAAGGCCGGGATGGAAGGCGTGGCGTCCACTATGGCGGCCGGCAATGGGGCCTTGCGGCAGCATGAAAAAGATAAAAACACTTTTTAAAATGCAGCTACGCGCAACAAAAATAAATATAAAATGTAAAATATATAAATATATAATAATAAACATGTAAAAATGAGTAGAAAAAATGCACTGCTGAGCAGGAGACTGACGGAAAAAACGGCCACTCTTGTAACTAAATTATTATCTACACATTTCCTATAAAAACTCATGGTGAAATTTTCTTTTTCACATTATGACGGCACCCCCTTGCGGACTTGTTTGGTAACCTCATTGTACGTTTCCTGACAGTACACCTTCGGACCTGAAAACACACGTTTGGATACCAAGTCGGTCCCCATCTGGGATTTTAAATTGAACAAATGAATTTGGGCCAGACGCTTCATTATTTCTGGATAAATGGCCTCATCCCAGTTGGTTTAGTGTATTCGAGAGTGAGTCAGTGCCTCCATAATACACTTGAACTTTTCCATCCCCCGGCCATTGGAGCTTACACTCATTTTAATGAAACTACAACATGAGTTTCTTTGAAATTTCTTAAATAGCACTGCCAGTGGCTATGTTTTCATTTAAGACTAAATTTCTTTTATTCTATGTGAAAGGACCATAATGGAGTCGATGATCCTGAACGATATGACATTTGGTTCTGCAATGATTCAGGTACATTCTTATGGGACGATCATAACGTCACAACGATTCCTATTGCGCGCACTCTTGCACATCTTACCAAAGGCCGAATTCAACATAAGTTTAAAAATCTCTGTTTCGACCTTTATTTTCCCTTCAGACCGTTTCGTGACAAAAGTGTCAACAAACGTCTTCATATAAGGATTTTCATCAAATTGGAGGGCTATATGAATCTTTGTGATCTTGAAACCTTAGGCCAGCATACACCGAAAACGAACTTAATATAAAACGATACTCCGTTTCAGTTGAAGGTCGATGCTTTTGTTTTGAAGGTGTCCAGTGCATACCACCATGCTCTACCAAAGATAAATCATAGGGACTCAAAGAGTCCCTTAGAACCGGTCTATTTATGCACGGGAAAACTAATTCCTTTACCGAGTCATGAAGCTCCAATGGTATTTCACCATCAATTTCGAAAAACCATATCTGTGGTCCATTTTCCTCAACAGCGTGAATGTTGGGGAAATTTGGAGCAGAGGGAATATCAAGTCATTGGTAATTCCCACAC
Source organism: Artemia sp. Qi Xiang Cuo (assembly GCF_049724085.1). Taxonomy (NCBI): domain Eukaryota; kingdom Metazoa; phylum Arthropoda; class Branchiopoda; order Anostraca; family Artemiidae; genus Artemia; species Artemia sp. Qi Xiang Cuo. Next base: position 60,146,888 of record NC_142809.1, on the reverse strand, counting down.
TGCAAATAAAATTAAAACATTGCCGACGGATAAAGAAAATTCGTATCAAAGAAAACCGAATTTAACTTTTCACTGGTGCCTTGTCCTTCGGGGTCAAATTCAAGGATATAATCCCCGTGGAAAACATACCCTCCCCGCATAGACCTCTCTAAAAATAAGTACTGATCCACATCGGTAATTAGACCTATGTTTGAATCACAAAATTTTTAGAGTTAAATCCACCACCTGAAGAAAAGTTGAAAAATAATACCCTATAGCCAACCCAAATTCCTCATAAATTTTATCCTTTTTTTTACAGACAAAATCCAACAACGTCAATACATCTCTTGCTAGGTATATTTTACAATAATCCCACTGGTTTTTAGACCCTCCCCCCTTTAGCCGAAAGCCGCTTGGCAAATTCATAAGCGGCATTGGTGCATTGACGATCGTGAAGTGAACCATAAAACTCTTCGCTGGGCGGTAATTTTTCTTCACACAGCCTCGAGGCGGAGTTGTAGTAATCGTACCGGTATATGCCCTTATACGTTAATAAATGATACATTTCATCATCTGGAAAGTGTTGTTTGAGAAGGGGGAAACTATTATAATCTTCGCTTCTTCTTTAATTGAAGGAGTTGACAATAAGATTTGGGGAAAAACTATAGGAATCTAAAAAACAGATTTTATTCAAGCACGTATTATTATCTTCCATTGTTTTCCATTTAAATTTTAAGACTAGCAACTTTTCAGATGATTTGGGGATGATTTTATGTAAAAAAAAGAACCGTCTACCCTTGCGCCATCTACAACTTCAGCTTTCTGCAAACGTGCCAACGCTGGTAATTTGAATTTCAAATTGTAGTTGGAATTTTGCATGTAAACCGGTAGAAGTTATTGCAGTTGAACATTTACATTACACGATTTCTGCGCGGCCCCCCGAAAGTTACTCCCTACCGATTGAATAGAAACATAAATGATCATGATCACTGAGTTTCGCATCCACACTACCCTCAACAACGTTTTTCTTACAAACCCAGCGTATATCTTTTTTTAACAGCAAGTTCGTCTTCTGGTCATAGAGTCAATGGATACTGTGTGTTCCGCAGCCATGGAATTGCCTTATTAGCTCTTTTAAGATTTGCAACCATAGGTGTGCCTACACAGTCTTTCCCACACAATGTCAGAACTACATCTACTAATAGCATGGTATTACTAGAGTCTATTCGCACGTGGGCAAGGGAGACTGCAATGGCTTCGTGTTCTTTGACACGATTCAAGTTTGATAGATCGCACACATTCATGACTACAGTTTCGATGTCTAATACAACCTTGTCGCTCTACAAGAGTGGGTTTTGATAATTTCTAAGCCGCAAGATGGCATTGTTACCCGAAATCGTCTTCACAGATTGGTACCAATAATAAATGCAGTGTTTCAAGTCGTTTTTGAATTTTAATTTGATATGGAAACTGATCGACACATTAGATAGTAATGACGTGAAGTGTACTTCTTACCCTGGCTTAATACCTGACTAAATTGGTAATAGAAAAGAAACATCCAATTGAATCAGGATCTTTGGCAGATTCATAAGGAAATCATACCCAGTGCTTCATTGACTCAATGGACGGAGCCCTTACGGAATATAAAACACCCCTTTTGCCTTTAGGTTGTCCCTCTTCATGCGGTATGTCATCTTGCAAAACTATAACCCCAGTCTATAAATCTTCATTTACCCTCTCAAAAATTTTAATCCCCTTAAGAGTTACAGGTTATCCCTTTTTAAGTAATTACAATCTACTTTAGAAAATTCTGCCCCATCCTCACCACCATTAACTGCCAAACCGTCAAAATATGTCTTACTAACACCTTTTTCCTTCCGAGGCTTATGCCCCGTGACAAGGACTGAATTCTTGAAACACTCCATGCCCGTATAGAAACGAAAATGTTGCAAACCCCCACAAGCCCTGAAATCTGCATTATATTCTCCCCTCCCACCTCTTAAAACAAATTTTTTTAAAGATTCTGTAATATTCACCTCCAATTTTCAATACTATATCGACCTCGCTTACTGGTAACTCCTCAACCCCTTCATATCCTTATCAAGGCAAGATCCCGTACAAATCTGTGTATATCAAACATAGGGGGAGCTTCTTTAACCGGATTCACCCCCAAACGTGAACCCCCCTTGCGTCCAATTTCCTGTGGTGGAAATTTTATTCCTTTTAGCAGTGAAAGGACTATTAATCTAACAAGGGACCGCTATTATATTGAAAAGCCCTCAAAACTAATGGGGCCATGAGGACCGTTATGAACTTGATGCCCCCCCCCAAAAAAAATATCCTGAAAATAATGTCTTATGTAGCTATTTCTCTCTCAAAATATTAGTCTAACAGGCTCCCGCTCTTTTATTTAAAAAAGCCTTCAAAGCTGACGGGGAGAGAATATAGAGCTAACAGGTCTATAGGATCACATAATTAAATTTGTTTTAGTTTTTCTAATTCCCCATTAGTAGAACCCTTGAAGAGTAAGAAGGGTTTGGGGCTTGTCAAAACCCTTCCAAACTAGCGAATAAGAGCCTTCAAAGCATGAGAAGAATTTATAATCACGTAAAAAATAAGCAAAATATGCCGTGTAAGACCTTTATTAGGCTGAAAAGGTGAAATGAATGTCCCAGAAGGGGGCTTTCTAATAGCAGACTATAAAGAATAAAAATTCGTTAAAAAATGACAAGCCTTACATTTAGATCAGCAGCAGCTTGACTGGGGGCGGTGTCTTGGCCTTGTACAGGCAGCACAGGTGAGTCAGCGCTGTCACGTTCCTGCGCAGGCAGCGCAGATGGGGCAGCTGCTTGGCCGGGGACGCCGTCACGGCGTTGCGTAGGTGAGCAAGTGGCATCACGGCCTTGCGCAGGTGGGGCAGCGGTTTGACCTGGAGTGTTGTCACGGCCTTGTGCAGGCAGCACAGGTGGGTTAGTGGCTAGACCTGGAGCGGTGTTACAGTCTTATCAGGCAGCACTGGAGCATTTCTGGAAGGGGCTACAGCTACACTAGCATGGGGGGCCTGGATGGGCCAGCGTATGGAATGACTGAAGGCCACACTGGGGTTGAATCATTGGCCCTTGTCTTCTTTGCAGATGGGGGTAGTTGCGGGAAATCCTTGAAAAGATAACAAAATTTAGCTTTTCATAAAAAAAATATTATTTATTAGAAATATATTAGTAGATATACCCCCTGTGTCCCCTCTTGAGTCTAACTCACTCCCTTCTAAAAACCATAGTTTTTTTTAAATCCTCAATTAATTTTTTTTGTTATAAATATTTAAACACGCTCGTCATTGCCGGAAACCCTCCCCCCTCTCCAGCCTTATATGCAGGTATCTTAAGCTTTTAAAATATGCTACAAATCGTTTAAGTACTTTTACTGCTTTCAATTCCAAGCCAAGAAATTGAAGTTCAGCCCACAATTGAGAACACAGAGCTTATTCAAATGGTTATAAAATAGTCCTGGTAAGCACCTCGGAAATACCCACCCAGGACAGGCTTGTCTCATTTTTTTAACCCTTCCCCCTTTTTCAAGATCGTGAGAAGTAGAAATTGCGAGAAATTAACCATATATTCACTAGACTTTTATTCTAGGCTTATATTTGACCATAAGACGTAAAATAAATATTCACGTTTTACCATTTAGAAAAACCTCCCCTCGCCCCTACACATAAATAACACGTTATTAACTAAAGCCAGTCAATTTTTTTTCCTTTTCCGATGGAGTTTAGCGTTTTGGGTCAATTAAGCTGCATGTAATAACTTACGCTCACCCTCAAAATACAACACTGACTAATCATATTTGAATATAAAAAATAGATCATCTCTTCTCGCGAACTCAAAAGATTTATTATGCGCCAATTTTGATGACAAAGGACTTTTTCCGCGCAATTACGGCTAGAAATAACACTCTTGTTCACAACATACATGTTTTGTTAATTATAGGATTTAAACCAGGAGGGCAAAAGAAAGCGCGATAGCTTTGACACAATTCAAATTTGATGGATCGTATGCCAAGGCTTAAGCGTAGATCTATCTAGGTGAGATAAAAAGATAGCTTTTCTCGAATAACGTTATTTATCAGTGGAGCAATTTATTTTTTGAAGAGATACATTTATCACCGATGGGGAGGGGAAGAGGCCTTTACATGCTAATTATATATAGGTAATAATATGAGATGAAAATGAATATGGTCATCTTAATGTATGGAGGCGGAGGAGGGTATAGAAAAAGAAGGCTTTTTTTCGAATAGCTAAAGTTCTAATAGTAATATAGAAAAGAGACTTACTTCTTGGTATTGAGACATATTCACTTTTTAAAATGATCTGTCCCTCTCGAAATTCAAAATGTGACTGTTGCTAGATTTGCGTTCTATCTTCTATTTATAGTGTCCCGGGTACAAAGGCATTACCTGTGGCTTCTATTTATAGTTTCTTTGGGACAAAGAAAGGATAATACAGGGGGTCTGGGTGTCTTCCAGAAATTCTGATAGACTCTATAACGGTTCTCTTTATACAAAAATGGCTACGACTTGTGAAAAACAAAATAGTTTTAATGGCCTTTATGTGAGAAACCAAATATTGGCTTTGATGGATAAAAGAAGGTTTTTAGGGGAAATCATAGGTTTTTAAATGGAAATGAAGAATTTTAGGGGAAATGAATGTTTTTTATAATACTGAAACAAGATTGCTTCATCCATATTACACGTGGGTGCCATGGAATCTACAGGAGCCTGTCTTGTGACGTAACACCTGGTCATGGAAACACTGCATGCACTTGAAATCCTGGTACCTGCGTCATGGAAATCCTGGTACCTATGTCATGAAAATCCTGGTACCTATGTAATGGAAATACTATGAGAATCTGCTACCTGTGTCATTTAGTCTGGAATCCCCTCACTACTTATAACCTCTTATCAGTATTCTGTCAATATTCTCTTCCATTCTAATATGCATTCTGTGTAATCAATTAAACCTCATATAATTGTATGCATTGCCCCCTTTAAGGATAATACATAGCCCACCAACTTAGATTCGTTTATGTGTAAAGTAGGAAGGGTGCGAGAGTAAACCTTTCCCTCCAAAATTTAGAAATTTTTATTGTTCCCCAATCCATTTGTATATTTTTAATGTAGTACCTTTTTTATATTTTTAATTCACCTCCATATCCACACTTGTTTATCGTACGCCCTTAAAACTAAAACACCTAACAGGGCCGTATCCAGGATTTTTTTTTTGACGGGGGGTATAAAAAAAATTTAAAAAGCACATCAAAACTTGTTTATTTTCATTTTTTGTGTTTTTACGCATTGGACAAACTTATTTCAGGGGGGGGGGTCAAAACACCTAACTCCCCCCTAGATACTGCCTTGACACCGACTAATGTTAATTCCAAGCATCCATAATAATGACTCGTCGTAAATAGTATTCAGCATCTATATAAAACTTATATCGAGCCTGCATGCGAAAGACTTAATGACTTTCGTATTGCATGTTCTTGTTTTTGAACGAAAACCGAATCAAAATGTCGTTTTCCTTGATAAATCAGCTCAAATGTTGCATGATCTAGCTTTGTATCATACCCTTCTGTTAGAAAACCTATCAAAATTATGAATATGTTTGATTTTTACCAGATTTATGGTGTTGGTTCCAAAGTTTTCCTTTAGAAGTTTAAACTACTTATAAAATGAGTATAAAAAGAGTAATTGATCGATGACAAAATTTTACCCGAGTGAAGATCATTCAAGGAAACTTACCGGTTGCATGATTGGATAAAAACAAAGTTGCAGAAAAAGAAGCACGAACCCTAACTTTTGTTAAAGGCGGAAGTTTGTAGATTTCAGAGCAATTGTCAACCTTTTTTAAAGCTACAAATTTACTTCAAAGATTTTTTGCTATTTTTTCTACCGTCCATTAGAATAATTCTTGAATATTTCAGAATTTCCTCCACAAAACAAACTTCAGGGCTGAATGCTGCTTAAATATCTTAAGGTTATGCAAAGACCTATTAGTTTTTTTTATAGAGACAATGACCTTGTATCATTTAAATCTAGATGTATGTATTATTACTGGAAAGGCAAGACAAGTTAGATTTTAAAGTAATCTTGAAACTTTAAGGCAAAAAAAAAAAACACAAAAAATGGCACATTTTGACGGGCTGCAATGGGATTTCCCCTATATATTACTCGCAATCCATTAGGAGACTTTGCATTAATGTCAAGCGAAAATTTTTAATAAAAATTACATAAAATTTTTTTGAAATCCAAATTTACTGAAACCTAAAATTTTTTGTGTTTTTACCAGTTCGTTGTAACAAACTGTAAGTAAGGAGCGACCCCGTCGAATAGTAATTAAAACTGTAAAAAACCGAATTTTAGTAGCAATAGGCACATCAAAAGGATTGGCTTTTTATGCCAATTCCAACTATCTAAGATTAATTAAGTTTAATGTCAACCATCGAATGCTGTGCGCCTGAAAAAATTTGCCTGATTTTCGAAAAGGGGACAAGCATCCAAAAAATGTCAAGGAATCTCAATGAAAATAACACCATCAAATTCAGCATATTAGAGAACATTACTAAAGAGGTTTCAAGCTCTTATCTATAAAAATGAGAAGTTTTGTCTATTTTTTGCCAGAATAAAGATCGCAGATGCGTGTTTATTTGTTCTTTTTTTCCCCCAAGAGTCTCACCGATGGTCCTAGAAGATTAAGAGAGGGCTCGTTTGAACGGAAAAGTTCTATTCTCTTCCTTAGTGACTAAAAATTACGGAGGGCAACTACCCCCTCTCAAAAGCCCTCTTTTCCCCAAAAACTTCCAATCAAAATTTTAACAGAATCATTTGATTCAGCGTAGCTGGAAGTTCTGATAACTATGCCTTTTCGTGATGATATGACCCTCCATCGTCCCAGGGGAATAGGCTGTAAGCAATGCAATTTGTCCATTGTTCGCATATTGTATTTTTTATTGGAAAATATAGGAGAATTTTGGCAGGGAATTTTCTATGGGGGGATTATCTACGTGGAAAATTTTCCGCGGAGATGATAGTTTCTGAAGGGAATTATCCAGGGAAAACATTAAAAGGGGGGCGGAATTTCCTAGAATGATTTGAACCACATGCAGAAATTAAATATAAAACAATTTTTTTCATTTAAAAGTAAGGAGCAACATTAAAAGTTAAAGCGAACGGAAACTATTCCGTATATTTTTAAAATCCGTATATTATTATTATTAATTTATTGTTAAAACCGACCTGAATTGAGATGCATTGCATTGAATATAAGGGTGACTATCTCTTTCTCAAACCTAACTCTTTACGCTAAAGTTTGATATTTTGTCACAATTCTTAAGGAAAGACTACTCAAACACAAGGACCGTTGAATTTCAATAAGAAGTATTATTAAAGAACCTTAAGACTTTAGCATGAAGGGTGAGGGCTGTAGAAGGGGTAGTCTCTGATATTCAAAAATTCCTTTCGTTTAAACTTTTAATGTTTCTCCTTACTTTCAAGTGAAAAATTAACTTCATTTTTAATTCAATCAAGACCAAAAGCGAAGGTTTGGTAGTGTCCGTAATGTTTCAGTACAAGGTTTGTTAAAATTTTGTTAAAAGTCTTTATTCTGTGCAAGAAAAAAAAATATTTCTACTTTAGAAATTTGAACAGAGGCACATAAGCAAAACCTTGACCTTACCCACTCACCCCAATACTAGGATAAACAGTAGACCCAAACACAATCAACCAAAGAAAGATCATTCAGTGGCGGATCCAGGGGGCGAGGGGGTGCGCCCCCCCCCCCGAACCCAGTCTAAAGCAGTGTAATTTACTTAATTAACGCAAGTTTGTGTTAATTAAACTTGCTCCTAACGCGTTTATCGGATCAACCTATTTTACAAGGAAAATTGACGGAAAACATTGAAAATTACAAGGAAAACAGTTCAAGGAAAATTGAGGGAGTGAAAGAGAGTGTGTGTGTTAAAGAAAAAAGTAGAACGAGAAATAGAGGGAGAAATAACGGAAGAGATACAAGGAGAGAGAGAGGGAGAGAGAGAGAGAGAGAGAGAGAGAGAGAGAGAGAGAGAGAGAGAGAGAGAGAGAGAGAGAGAGAGAGAGAGAGAGAGAGAGAGAGAGAGAGAGAGAGAGAGAGATAAAAACAGTAAAATAGTATTACCCAAGGCTATGATTTCCCTCCTTCCCCAGTCTTTGCGCCAGAGTCTAACTTTTTTCATTCATTCTCTGTCTCTCCTTTTTTCTGTCTGCTTTTACATTTTCCTCACTAACGAAACTACATTGAAAGCTTGTTTATATGTTAAATAGGACAAGGTGAAGAGAGACAAGCCTTTTGGAAGGGATTTGTCACATCTGTTTAACGCAGCTGACATTATAACACACAACAGCCAAATATTCGGTACTTGTGCACTATCTGGTACCCATCGCTATAACTGTATCAGAGAAACCAGACCCGAAACCCGTCAAATGGGTAGTTGCTATAGGGAAATGGAATGCAAAGCGGGGTTTTCATTGTGTTTACAATATCTAAACTGTTTTTTTTTTTGGGGGGGGGGGTTAGGGGGGAGGTACCTAGGTTAGGTCAGATTACGTATTTATTATATGCTATGCTTTCCCCCCCCCCTAATGTGCAAATATATAGCCCAAATTTTTTTCTAAACTATTATATATTAAACTTTTTTTTATTAGTCTTAACCAAACTTGACTTCTCTTGTGGGTACCATATTATGCACAAGTACCAAATATTCTTCCTATAATGATCACTGTTAAAATTTTTATTTTGTTTTCATATTTTGATCTTGTTTCGGGTAAAATTTTCTTAATGTCGCATATTAACATAAATTTAAAGAGTGGAATAAATTATTTGCTTCTCTAATTATTTCGCTTCGTCTATAGTTAAAGCTTTCATCTTCAAACTCTGTAACGAAAAATAATTTGATATTCCTAAGCTACTTGCTGAGTGCCGACTTATAGTTTCTTTATCTGCTCCTTTTGCAGTTCATGTTTTCAAATTGGATACTGTTACGAAACGCGATCAAAGTACTTGTAAATACCATGAATATTGAAGCCAATTAAATGAAACGCAGAGAAACTTGGTCTGCAAAATACTGTATTGATCAAACTTACTACAGTTTGAAATTTTGTCAGCCTAAAGTTTTCACTTTTCAGAAAAAAAAACTAAGAAAAACATCTTAATATAAAGAAACCGACAGAACTACAGCCAGTAGAAGAAAAAGACGAACTGAAACGACGCGGATATTTCACCTGCATAAAACGCTAAGCGTTGGCGTCTTCAACGCTAAACGTAGAAGAAACTAATCAACAGAACTAAAGATGAAATATAAAATAATCTATAAAATCTAAAGCTAAAAAAAATCTAAAACTAAAGCAATAAAAAAAAAAAAATAAAGGGGGAGGGCGTATTTGAACCGGTATGAACTTTCCATGTAGGAATTTTCCGTGGAGAGATGGAATTTTCAATGGAAGGGGAGGCAGATTTCCCGGCATTATTAAAAAACGATCAGAAATTACATAAAAAAAAATCAACTGAAAGTAGGAGAAACATTAAAACTTAAAACGAACAGAAATGATTATGTATATGAGGGGGGTTGTTCCTTCCTCAATACCTCGCTTTTTACGCTAAAGTTGCACTTTTTGTCCCATTTCTTCAAGAACGACTCCTGAAACACAGGGGCTGTTTAATTAGAAAAATAAGCCTTTATAAAAGTTAAAAAAAAACTTTAGTGTAAAGAGCGAGGTATTGAGGAGGGAATAACCCTCCTCATATAATTAATAATTTTGGTTCGCTTTAAGTTTTGATATTACTCTTTACTTTCAGTTGAAAAAACTTGTTTTTTTTTATTTAATTCACACTTTATGAATAATATTATATTCCGTCCTTGAAAGGATTTAACACCCCAAAAAATTAAAATAATCTTCTATCTGTTAGGTCTATGCTAAGAGTTGTTGAAAGGTTTTCCATCAAGGAGAAACTTGGTAAAAATCTTTTTAGAAATTTTGTGTCTTTGGCCATTAGGAAAGCTTCTGCTACTACTCTGCAGGCATGCTTTTCTACAAGAGAAGTAAACAATAAAAGAGCATAGCTTCAAGCTTTGTTTATATAGTTGATAAGCATAAGTGGTAATATTAAAAAAAATTCTTTTTCTTTTTGGTTCTACTGCTGCAAATAGGATAATTTGATTCTGAAAGGAAATATATTCGGAATTTATTACATGCAGTATTGTCAGATTTGCGAAATGTCAAATGAAATGTTAACATAGAGCATAGAGCGTTTTCTCTTTAAAACTTGTCAGTAAAGAGAGGTAAGCAAAATGAAAGCAAAAATTCTGGCTTTATGGATATGGCTGGCAAGAAAAGAAAAAAAGAAATAGAAAATAAATATGTTCTTTGGTATCTACTTCCATTGAGCAAGTATTTTGATTTTTAAAAATACATATTTTGTCTTTCAGCAAATAATTGTAAATAATTTCGTAGACCATACGACCTTCCCAATTATAATTAAAACGAAACTAGAATATTGGAAAAATAGTAAATTTTTTATTAGGCAGTAAAACTTTGTAGAATTAGAAACGCATTTTTGTATGATTATCAGCCAAAGTCCGAATTAGGTTCATCTGCAAAGCCTTTATCAGCGTGAAATAAAGGGAAGAGAGGGGAAAAAATAGCTTAAAAAATAGAGAGACTCGAAGAAGAAGAGAAACGAAACAAACAAGAAAACACACGAAAGCTGTACAAATGACGAAAACAAAAACATACGAAGGCTTGTTTATGCCCTTATCCTCGTCTTTCTATATTTTAAGCTAGTTTTTCTTCTTTTTTGTTCTTTTCTTAATTTTCCCTATTGATAAAGGCTTCCGGATATGAAGCAAAAGTGTTTAGCCTATTATGATTTTTTTTATAAAAAATTTTCTTCTTCTTTGTTTTTACTAACCTTCACTGTCTAATTAAAAGTTCTACCAGTCTTTCAATATTTTCATTTCTTTGTAGTTGCAGAAAACGATTGCATAAGTTGCTATAAGACATATTGATTCTGATTTCCAAACACAGCATTGATATGATCAATATATTTTTAGCCGTTTTATTTAGAAAAGTAAGTTTTAGAAAAAAGTAAATAAATAACAACAGTTGAATCAACAGCAACACGGACGTCTCTTTTAAATGTGCACATCTTGGTATTAAAATAGACCGGGCAGGCATACAGGAATTTTTTTGGAGAGGATGGGAACCAATAAAAAAAAAATTATACAAAAATTTACACTCAAAAATTAGGAAAAATTTGGGTTTTGGTGGGTGGGTTAGGGCACATGCCCTTATACCCTACTTACGTCAATGAGATGGACTTGTTAAACCTTGTTAAAGTAAAAATCCTGCAAAGCATTATAATTTTGACTACGCAGCATAAAAACGGTAAACTACAAATTGAAAAACCTAGATAACTTTTCTCTATACTAAGGACCAATTTTCTTTTTAAGGATCGCTTTTTTAGGTTTGCTTAAACGCAAGATCTGGCCGCTTTCCTTTGGCGTGATCTTTTTTTTTGCTTAAAAATAACGCTAACATTTTTAATTTTTTTGAAATAATCCTTTTTTGGATATTTTGTGACTACTGGTTGAATACAGTCACATAATACAACCATGTTTTTAGTGAAAAAAAAGGAAAAAAAACACGTAGGCGTGACCATTCTTCTCTGATAAATTAAAAATTTTGTATCTTGCAGATGGTAGCTTAAGCATTCTAATGTATATTGAATTTCCTTGCACAATTTTCGTCAGGATGGCACACCTCACTGGGGGTGTTTATCCCCCGTTTTCTAAAAATTATGAAAACACTCTTATACTAATAGCTTTTGATTAACAATTTCAAAATTAATGAATTTTGCACATTTAGAATCAGCATAGCACAGTGTTGTCAAAACTTCCGTTTTTACATTTTGCGTAAAGGTCCTATCTTAAAAATCAGTTTATTACTAAAGTTTGTTTTGTCTAATGCCTTCTTGAGCACAAGGGGCGCTATTACTTCATCTCTCGAATTCTCCCTCTAAAATTTAAGTTTAGTATTCGTAAAACAATTCTCCGATCCTCCCGGAATGAATAATGAGGGATGGGGCAAGGAGGAGGGATGAGGGTTGGGGTGGGGGGATGGGACTCTTTAAATAGGGTATCCCTAAAATTTTTCTCATAAGGGAGAGGGGCAAACCTCTCCCCAGAAGTAAGCTTAGGATAACAATTTCCGTTGTTTTCAAGGGAGGGGGGGTTCTGTAAACCATTTCATATGAGATACACCCCGCTTCCCTGCTCTGCAGATAATTATATGCATAAAATTTTTAAAGTTACACAAAAAATAGTTCTGAATGTATTACAGAATTAGTTGAAAACTTTTACTGATAATGAAGAAAAATTAAAGGAGAATTTATCCCCCTACTTCTATATATATTTGAAAGCTCCGTACAATTTTGAAGATTTGGGCCTAAAATTTAATTTATAAGATTCTGTCTCCCCCCCCCCTATGCATGCTGATGTCGACTGACTCTTATTTCCATTAGCTGATGTCAGATTATGTACCTTTATACATGTTTTGTGAAATTTCAAATGAGTTAGCTCAGGTAAGAAGTTTAAAAATGATTGTTTATAGTATCCGTTTATTTTGTCTTGACAGCATGCATCTCTGGAACAAATGTGCCGTCATGCGGTACTGACCTTTGTTGCTGAGAAGCTAAAGTTGTACTTCTTAACATTTCTAATGGACTACTGACTTGGTATTTTGGTACAGCTGTGCTTAATGGTACACAGCGCTATAGATTATCGAAGGAATGCAGTGATGGAGACCCGTAAAGCGGGTAATTGCTATCTAAATTGATCGAAGAGCGTGGTTTCTCATTGAATTTACAATATTTAAACTGTTGTTTTTTTGGGTTTAGGGGGAGAAAAGGGTGCCTAGGTTAGGTTAGGTTACGTGTTTAATATATGCTATACTTTACCCCCCCCCCACCCCCTAATGTGCAAATATATAGCCCAAATTTGTTTCTAAACTATTATATATTCATCCTTTTTTTAAAATAGCATTAACCAAACTTGACTTCTTTCGTGTGTACCATTAAGCGCAACAGTACCGGTATTTCTATTGGCTATCTCAGAATATTACCTTGATTCTATTTTACTCCTCTTTCGGTCCAAATTTTTGTTTTATATTACAAAATGAAAAAAAATTGCCATTTTGCGGGAAAGCAATCTTTTTTACTACTTTAAAAAGGGCACTAGAACTTTCAACTTTGGTTCCAATGAGCCTTCTTCTCACATTCTAGGAGTGCCGGTTAGATACAATCACCCCTGAGAGAAAAAAGAATAAACATAAAAAATAATGTCCAATTTCCAAGTAAGCCCACGTCATTTTTCCCATAAATTGAAATTGCGTGTAAAATGCCAAATGCTTTTTTTGATAAAGCACACTAAAGATCTTAACCATAAATGCAAAAAATCAGACGACCAAGGACAGAACCCCACGAAACACTACCTCCAAGGGCTGAGGATAGGAAGCTAGGGGGATCCCCTCCTTGTTTGGATGCATTTTTTCGTCACATTTTGCAAATCTGCGAGAATACTAGTCTTATAATCTGCTAAGCAAAAACGTCATGATCTGATGTATGAAATATAATAATATGCTGAATTTAATGTTAAAACGGATATATTAAGTGGATGACCATGTATTTACAGTTCTAACCCTAAGTAGGGCACTTGGGGCTTACACTACTTCTTTGTTCTTGTGTAGATTGTAATTGCGGTATTCCTATTTGACTTGAGTCGGTAAGAATTCGCAAATAGCGACTTTCATCTGATGTTGACATTAAGCTAGACATTCTTAGATTGTTGATCCACTTTTCTGCCATTTTATTTTCTTTTTCTAAAGTGAATATTGGTCTAAAGCATATGTTTCTATTCTCAGTTTGCTTTTCTGATTCCCACAAGATGCCAAACTTGGGACTGAATAAATAAATTGACTGGAAAAGCTAATAGTCATCTTAAGAGAATATATAGACTCAATTTAACAAGGCAAAGAATTAGATACAGTGATATCAATTAGAGAGGACCGAAGGAGCATTTAAATTTCCTCCCCCTTAGGTTTTTGTCCCCCGTCTAGATTATAAAAAACACCTATTTTGGTATTTTCATTAATTTTAATGAATTGAAGCCACTGATTAGATGAGATAAATTCTTTGTGATTGAAAAACCTAATTCCCAAGTTTGACATTTAAGTCCCAAAGTGGCTTATTGTCTCAAAGTGGCCGTTCCACTTTTTGTCAATCTTGCCACTGCTTTAGGCTATCTAAGAAAGAGTTAAATGATGAGTTAATGGTAATGAGTTATTCCTAAAACAAAAAAGTTACTTCTAAAACAAAATGATGAGTTACTCCTAAAACAAAAAAGTACATTTAACATTTTGTGATATTATAGGAGGGTTTAAAATACTTTGCTATGTAGCAATATGTGGCTGTTTTTAACCTTACACCTGTGTGCTTTTGGGCCAAGGAAATCCTGATGCACAAAAAAGAATCATATTGGCTTCCTTGACAGTAGGGCCCAAAAACAGCTCACTTTTTCTAAATGGCTCGAAACTTAAGACCCTTAGGCCAATTTATTTATTTTAATATCTCTTCGTTTTAGGTTACATCGGTTCAATCTGTTATCATTGTTTGGTTTGATTATTCACTTTTATTTCTTTTTTTTAGGTTTTATTTAGACATAAATAGTAATTTCTGTTTATTTTAAGTTTGAATTATCATTTGACTTTACTTCTATTCGTCTTGGGCTTTAACATCGCTACTTTATTTTCCTTGAAAAGCTTAATTTTTTTAATTTTGGTTTTAAGTGGCACTAAAGTGGGGCTCTGAAAAATGGGTGGTCTGATTAATAATGTATAATACCGTAAATGAAGGTAATTAAGCATATTCATGCTGTATTTCTTTAAACAGAAATCAAACTCTTGAAAATAGTTGTTGTTTTCAGTAAAGAACCTATCCAGCTCAAATTTCGTACATTGATTGAAAATTTGTTCAAGAATAAGAGACAAGTTTAGTTTTAAGAAGGGGGAAGACGAACTACAAATTATAATAAAGCAAATCTATATCTAGCAGTAGTGAAAAGATGGTTCGTTGACCTCACTTTCAACCCTTAAAAAGAGTTCTAGAGCTTTCGATTTTTAGCTGTAGGATCCCCCTACCAAATTTCTACGATCACCTATTGGGGTGTATAGTACGGATGTCGCCACTTATTGATGCAAAAATGGCGCAAAAAGGTTGCTATGCCACTTACTCGAAGGGGAGAACCCCTTGTCGGCCCAAATGTTAGTGGGATTCCCGCTCTTACCCCAAAGGTTCCGTAAATATCGGATTTACTGATAGGACCTTTTCTGGATCCCACCAATGTTCGTGGCGTTTAACCGCTGGCAGTAATACCGGTAGGCCACAATTCCACTGGCGTGGTAATATACGGGTGTCCCCACTTATTGGAGGGGAAAGCCCCGGCCCCAAACTATAATGTGATTCCCGCGTCTACCACACCGGTTCTGCAAATATCGGGTTTGGTACTACCCGATTTACAGTATACCCTGTTCCAGGGTATGATAACGCGATCGAGTGGTCAAATGGCCACTTTCTAAAGCCAAGTGCACCCGCCTTTGGTTACGGCTAGAAAATCTCTTAACTCTCTCCTTGGAGGTAACAAACCTCCCTGTCAAAATGATACTGTTAGCAACTCGTAGCTCTATTCCTACCCTGCCTGAGCTACGAAGACTAGTGCCCAGTTTGGAAAAAATACATAACTTGTATTTTTCCAAAAGGGTCACAATAATCCCACATAATTCATTATCCCCGAACAGGGTCTAAGCACAAACTAAAACAAAATAATATTTTTCACACCATTGTTCAGATAGGTGGACCGTCACTTGGCCCAGCCAATCAGCTACATCCCCATTCAAACCCAATTCTACCTCTTAGATTTATCTTTCAATGACTCCCAAACCAGGAAGTACAAAAATAAACTTGGTTCAAAGCTTACTTATTGCGACACGTTTAATTTAGCAACGAGAATTTAACCTGTCTTTTGAAATTATACTATAAGCAAATGTAAATAAGAAAACGAAAACAGGTCATTTATCTGAAAGGAAAAGAAACAGGGGTGGAACCCCAACACCACCCCTCTCAATTATTGCGGACGGACTAAAAGACATACAAAAATAGGAGTGACTTTCCTCTAACTTTTAGTCCAGTATTTTAAAATAAAAAAGCAGATTTAATTATGAGAAGAGAAAGAAGAATGACAATAAAGAAGAATAACAAATAAAGAGCACTAAATCCAAATGTAGCAGTGAATAATATGATACTCTTGAGGGCAACAAGTAGATGAAAAGAGTAAACGGCAATAAAATATTTTTTATAGAAAAAAACTCAATATTGTCTGAGAAATCATTTGATGGATACTAATAAAAAAAAAACCTATTTTAATAAAGAAGTTTCTCAAAGCAGAAATCAATATCCACGAATAAATGAAACCCAAAATGAACAGAATTACAGTGAATAATCAAGTCAAACTCAAAACGAACAGAAAATTCCACAAACAGGAGTATGCCAGGGTGCCATCTGTGCTTTATTGAAAACAATTTTTATTTCGAGTAGTGCGCTTTTATTTGTTACGATAGCAACAAAAAGGAAGGAAATTACCAAATTAACCTACATTATTAAGAAAAACAACTAACAAAACTAGACTGATTTCTAAGATATAAAAAAATATTCATACCTGGAAAGCTCAGCAATTTGTATTTAGTATTATTACAGAACAGAAAACGTTTAAACTACATATAAAAAAAAGTTTAAAGAAAAGTTCAAACTTTTGTTTTCAATAATGGGCTATGGGTATTCTGGCCTTCAGAAGGCTTAGGGGGCAGCTTTACTCTTCGTTGTAGGGATTTATGTTCGCTCTAAATTTGGCTTGGTGGTTTAATATAAGAAAAGGAAACGATCAAAAATGGGGTTTTTAAGGCCAAACGATAAAACTGAATAAACAGACAAAACGAATATTTCGACAGGACAACCGCCTCTCTTTTTCAGCGCGAAACAAAATAATGTATTTAAGAAAAGTTCCGAAGAAAAAGCCAACAAAAACAAACGCGGAAAGTAAGTGTCAAAAGAAATAAAAAAACGATGAAAAAACCAAAAATTAAAAGATGAATAGAATTCAATAAAAGCCAAAAATTAAAACCAAATACCTAACAACCAAAAAGCGCGTCATTCGCCAATATCAGCGATTTGCACAAAATCCAAAAATAATAATCTGCCATCGACGGATACTAGCGAACAACCAAAAACTTGAAAGAAAACAATTCATTCACTCAAAAACAAAATGAGCCAGCAATTAAACAAGTTGGAGAACTATGATATCTGATTTCTTATTTTAATTATTGTATTTATTGCAGACACCCTTTGAGATCTACGGGGTTGTTTACGTGTTTGATTATATGATTGGGAAAGTGGTTCAAGGTTTATTTCAGGGATTACTAAAGTATCGGCTTCACTTTTGAGAAAACCGAAATATGACTTGTTTTTTCTAAAATCACCGGAATATCTGTTTAAAGCTAGACCTAAATATTGGTATTTAAAAATTTGAGCCACTTCCCTGTAGTGATGGTTTATTGCAGTTTTTGCTCGTTTTAACAATTTATTTATTCATGGATAGTGATTTCTACTTATTTTAGGTTTGAATTATTATCTGAATTTATTTCTGTTTGCCTTTGGTTTAACGTAGCTCTTTACTTTTCTTAAAAAAAATTGTTTTTGAAAAGTAAATTAATTTCTGTTTGTTTCTAACTGGTGTTTTTTATTGTTTAGTCAGAGGAATATTTATAACTTTTTCGGCTCTTATGCTTAAAAATTAAGATTTTGACTTGCTACTTATATTTGGACAGAATTTTTCCAACAAAGTTTAATACCATTTTTACTGTAGAACTTTGGATGGATGGACACGGGAATATTTTCGAATAGATCGATTGAAAATCAGTATATTTTGTTCGTGTTCTGTATGATTGAGTCCATTCTAACCCTCGTTATGCTACATCCTTGGATATAGACGGATTTTGATCAACCATTTAATCATAAAGATTTTTTTAAGTTATAATTTGTTCTAACTACATGCCTGTTTAAATCAATGCCTTTGAGCTCGTTAACTAAAAAGAGTTCTAATTTGAAAGTAATAATAGGACGTTACGAATTAATGTGACCAGAAATATTTTAAGTAGAATTTCCCTTGCTACTGAAACTTTAATTGAGGTTTTTACATAGCCTACAATTTTAAGCAGATAAAAAAAATAAAAATATTACTACAAATCACTACAAACACGGTTTTGTTCAGAGATTTATTATCCTTGGTATGCTTTCCTCGGTCCCACCAAGTTTGTTTGACCTACAAACGGCTTAGGGGGTGTTAGTTTTACCCACAGTATTTATAATTAGCAGTATTATTTTTCCCTATCTCACCCATTATAAAAACCCGGACCGAGGTGCCAGTGCTCCAGATAACGTATAAACATAAGCGACATTAGATTTTTTCACGGGTAGACAAGTCAGATCTTTCTTGAACGCGAAACTTGGCTTAAACGTTGGAATACTAATTTTGAAGAAACTAATTTTAAATTAATTTATTCCAATACATACATGAAAATCGGTAATTAGTAGTGCAACGTTATTATTAGATGTTTTTAGGAATTAAAAATAGGTTTCGAAGTCTCAAGTTGGTTTCAAAGGCATTTTGAGAAAGTTTCTGCCAAAATACGTGTTCCAGGGTAATTGGACCGCTGATGGCAGATCAAATGAGAGGAGCTGTTTGTACGCGCCGATATAAATATATATATACACTGGTAGCCATTCTGTTGCCCTGGAAAATCAAACGTAAAATTTAGCGGCTTAAATATTTGAAATGTATTGCTAAAAATGTATTATTTCTTATAGTTCACCGTTAGAAAAAAGTCTTAGAAATATTTTGAAAATTTTGCCGTAAAAGGTCTAAGATTATACAGACTCAGCAGTAAGAAATGCATTTTATTTATTTTCTGGTAAACAAACTGGAAGAATATTCTATAATAGGAGCTTTTCTAGCGTAAAGCCCAGTAAAATTTTGGATCTTCCACTAAAATGGGTGATGTCCTTCAATTTTCTGAAAACTCCCTAAGAATTTTACGAAAAACACTTCTTAACAGACGTTTGTTATTTTCTTGGATAGGGCTATTGTGGCAACTTTTACCACAGAAATCAATAATTAGAACCCAAGTCCAAAAATTGGTCTTAATCAGGAACCCTTATCGCTATCTAAATTCACTAAGTGCAATCGCTATCTAAGTGCAAAGATTTTCAAACAGAGGTGTTTATTGTTCAAAGTTCAGGAAAGGTCTGCCCATTTCATACGAAAACATTGATTGAAAACAAAACTAGACTTATCTCAGCTCTCCGCCAAAACAGGTAATTACGCTTTTTAAGTTTCACAGGAACTACAATCTGAGAAAATAAGTATCACGACGTGACAAAAAAAATTATAAACCATCCAGTGGTAGATCCAGAGGGGTGCCGATGGGTGCCCCCCACACGTAGTCCAAAGTAGTGTAATTTACCTAATTAACGTAACTTTACATTAATTAAACTTGCTTCTAACGTAAGTTATCGCATAAACCTAGTTTGCGCCCCCCCTAAAAATCCTGGATCCGCCCCTGGAACCATCACACCTATTCCACCAGTTATTAGAAGAAAAAAAAATTCCTTATTTTCACCAATTTCATCAACCCCCCGCCCCCTTTATTTCTATAAAATCCTACATATGCCAATCAGTTGAGTCCACTGTATATAAATAATAGATTAAGTCATAAATTGTATATAAATTAAGTCATACCTCTGAGATGGGACAGTTGCAAAAGATTTGGCCGGCTCACCAAGTTTTTTTTTCTTCTTTCGCAATTTCTAACCATTTCTCATTGACGCATACACACTAACCCGCTAATCCATAAATAAGTGGGTGGAGCTTTTTGTTCGAAACGAGAATGAAGAGCCAGAAATCATCTGCGGTAAACTTACTGCCTAATTATATAAACTGTGGTTTTACCCTTCTTTTTGGTTATTTATGTTCACTTTAAATTTCACTTGATGATTCATTGTAATTTTTACTCGTTTTTGGATTTTACTTTATTCATGGGTAGTGATTTCTGCTCTTAGATAGTGAAATCGTAGAACACATCAATTCCAACACGTTTCTCTTCAGTTGTCCTTGGTATACTTCCCTTGGTTCCCCCAAGTTTGTTTGCCTTCAGAAGGCTTAGGGAGCCTTAGATTTTCTCTTCTTATTGGTATTTCATCTTCGCTTTAAATTTGACTTGATGATTCTTTGTAATATTTACTTGTTTTTGGATTTTGTTTGACCCAAAAATGCTGCTTTCTTGTCTTCTTAAGTACTTTTAAATGTAGGGAAAGGTAAAGAAATTAGAATTTTGTCCCCAGTAAACCTATCAGGTTAATGTCAACTAGTCAACTTAACCAGCAAGGATGTTACCAAGCTGACCTGGATTACTTTGTGCACACTAGATCTTGACCTTATGTAATTCTCGAAGATAAGAAATGCTGATTAATTATCACGTAGAAAGTAAGTTAAGCTGCAATTGTTCTGCATTGTAGACTAGCCATATTCAATATTCGATTTTTTCTCTTTTTAATGAAGTCGCCAGACTCTAGATTGTAGGTGGCACGATGAGTTTTTAGTCTCTATCTTCCCCTGTTATATTGCCGGAGATTCAACCCTTAAAAATTCGCTTGGTCCAGAATGAGTTCTAATAAATTTTAAACTGACGATAAAAATGGTTATCAAATAAAAGTATATAGCGGCATTAAAACTTAAAACGAACATAATTATCTCGCGAATAACAAGGACTGCCCCCTCCTTAACCTTCTGCTCTTTGCCCGGAGCTCTATAGGGAACTTAGAATTGACGCTCCTGTCACATGATATGTGGCGAAGAGAGCGTAGCAACTTTGCTCCTCCAGGTGGGCCGATCCGCTGCTATGAGGTAGGCCATGTCAGCAGCAATGTCGGCCATATTGAGAAACTTCTGTAAGTATTCTTTCAATCTTGTCCGACGTCTACCCCTCGGGCGCGATCAACAATGGGATGTGGGGTCAAAGTCATCTATAATTATGGCAGGGACTGTGGGTGGCGTCCGAAGGAGATGGCCAAACCATCTGAGAGTTCGCTGGGCAATTTGAGTTGAGAATGGAACTTCTCGGCCACTTAGAGTAGGAATGAGCTCACGGATGATAAGATAAGATAAGATTTATTCATAATCAATTAATCATACAAGAAAATACATTGTGCTAAATACATTGTAACTTATCCTTAAAGGTCTAACTTAACGATGTAACCTGTCCTTGCGATATTGCTTTGTTATCTCTTTGAAAATTTACATGCCCATGGTTTGTTTTGATTTAGTTCAACATCTGACTAAATATTCCTTAATAGCTTCACCTTAATAATCTTAGCTTGCGTAGTAACAATAGTAGCAGCTTGCGCATAGCACCTTTAGTTTCTTCAACATCCCCTTCAACACATGCTGAAAGTTTCAACTTAATACCATCAGCCGTTCCTGAAGTATTTTTATACGTCATCTTGACAACATGTGTGGGTATATTGTGTTTCGATTTAGTTCCCCAGAGTTTCAATATATTCCAATTTTTTTGCCTTAATACCCTTCGTTTTAATAGCAGCAGAAGTAGTAGCAGCAGTAGAATTAACTGTGGTATCCTTTGCTCAAGTGGTGGTAGTAGTAGTAGAAGTAATAATAATAATAGTAGCAGTAGTGGTATGACTAGAAGCGGTAGAAATAGGATGCAAATATTTTCTTTGGTTAGTTCAACATCCCCCACAACAAGCCCTGTTAGTTTCAAATTCACCCGCCAAACTGTTAGTAAGATATTGCAGTTGAGCCCTTTTGACAACCTGCATACAGGCGGTTTGTTTTGATTAAGTTCAAATCCTCCCCATTAAAATTCCTTGAAAGTTTCACCTTCATACCCTTAGGCATAGTTGTAATAGCAGTCACAATAGTAATATTAGTGTTGCTAGTAGTAGCATTGGTATTACTAGTAGTAGCAATAATTGAAATAGCTGTAGTCCTTATAGCAGCAGTAGTATTAACGCAATGCCTTTGGTCAGTTGAACTTCCCTCTCATCAAGTACTGGAAGTTTCAGCTTACTGCAATTAGTCATTGTTATGACATTGATGACATGTCCTTTCAATTGCCTGTTTGTTCATTTACTTCTTGAAATTTTCATCTCAATGCTCTTAGCCCTACAAGCAGTTGCAGTAGAAGTAGTAGTTGAAGTAGCAGTAGTAGTAAATGTAGCAGCGATAGTAGTATTATGACTAGTACGCATATATTGCCTTTTGGTCAGATGGTCTTCTTGTTTTAGCATTCTCTGAAAGTCCTAACTCTATGCCCAAGTGAATTCTTGAGATGTGCTCTTTTGACATTGTATTGCACATAGCGTCTTTTGATATTGTTCAAATCTCCCCCTGTTATTGTAAATGGAGTAGTGTGGTAGTAATAGTAGTAGTAGCAGAAGTAGTAGTGGTAGCATGCAAATATTAAATAAATTCAACTTTTCTTAGTTTCCCTGGGGCCTTGTAAACAAAAAAAATCCTATTTTTTAATATCAGTTCTATGACTATCAAACTTTTACAGAACTATGAGCATCAGGAAGCGTGAGAGAATCTTAATTAAGTGGAAATATTCTAGCAATATCATTTAGCCTGTTTTAAAGATAGTCAAAATTTCCAGTAAGAGTGAAAGGATGTATAAAACAACAGAAATCAAGGAAGTTTTTTTTTAATGTTTCTAGAGCCTTTGTTTTTGACAATTATATTTCATTGGCCTGGTGTCTGAGTAAAATGAAGGGAATCCTTGCTATATTAGAGTTCAATTTATAAGCTTCTTGCAATTACATCTACTCCATTAATCTACAAAGAGTATCGAAACTTTTCATTATGTAGTACCAAATTTTCTTATAAAAGTTTTTTTTTATATTATTTAGAAAAGAAGGTCAGTCTCTTTCTTTGCGGCCGTTCATGGTTTAATTTCTCTAGTTTCTGGCTTTATCTGTTTGTTTGTTATTTGTTTTTCAGTCTTCTTTTTTCTTCCATACTTCTTGTAATGGGAAGTCAGTATAGGTCTTAAAATGGGCTAATCTCTTTAAATTTGGTGGCAGATAGGCTTAATGACTTATATTAGGAGGTTGTGTGATATTTTTGCGGGAGAAAAAAAAACTAAAAAACTAATTTAAAATTCTGACGACTTATATAAAAAATATAACATATTTTATCTTATCTTTTTGAAGGACATTTTATCGTTTGTTTCTTATATTATTGAAGGAGTCAAATAAATTCCAGGCTTTCCGGGAGAAGGGACAAGGGTTCACCCCCCTGCAATTCTGCACAAGGGCCTGAATGGCTGAAAATATAAAGGAGTACCCTATCATTTATATGTTTCTATTTATCTCTTTTTGTATAAAGTTAAATGTTTTTACGTTGCTAAGAAACACCGTACAATTTTAAACAGGTAATTTGCTGCCAGATTTCAGTTGCCTAGCTACAAAACTTAACAGATTGATATCTTATACCACTGAAATGCTGCACGCTTGGTTTAAGAGACTATCAACAGGAATTAGGTGTAGCCTTATTTAATACAAGGAAAGTAGTTATCCCACGACTGGATGTTGGAAAATTAGCTTAGTGGGAGTTTTTGGCCTGGTAGGTGGAGGTGGTGTTTCAAAAGCATGCTAAGCGGGAATTATTATGTGAAAAATATTTATATTTATAATAGAAGGGTCTTGGGATTAATCAGGGAAAGAGCAAATTTTGTTGCATTTGCTGTTAACCCTGAAAGGCAATGATTTGAAAAGCCATAGCTCAATGAAATACCCGCAGTTGCAAAATTGTTATGTTTATTACACTCTAAAATGGTTTTAGAAAAGCACAACCCCTCAACCCCGTTAAATACTAAGTGGATTGAGGGGGACGGCAGCTCCCCCGCTACAAAGAATGATCTCTGTTTGTTTATGCGTTGAAGACGATCTTCACTTTCATTCATTTTAGTTTCATTCAATTTATTTTCACTGAAGGGTTTTTTTTTTCGCTCAAAATCTTTATTTGTGGGAGTGCCAGTAATTCGTATAAGAATCTTATGTCATGGTAATTAAAATAGTAGTACGTTACATTTTTTCTAAATATCAAATATGCAACAAATCCCCTTAGCCTTAACAAGTTCTATCGACTCGTCCAATCTGTTTTCTCCTATCCTGTTTTGGTTCTCAACAAACAGTGGGTGTTTTACAAAACGTGTTATATCCTTTTTTCTCCTTCTCAAAATTGTTCAAAGACCCTCCTATTCCCAAGCAATATGTATCCCTCTTAGCCCAGGGAACGATCCATGGAACTTTCGAGCAAATCGAACACTCAATATCAAACATACCCTACTTCCCACTAGGAAACCTATATGTAAACAGTTTGTAATTCACATAATTTATAACGTTACCCTCCGAGGTAGGGGTTTATGGTAATCGTTGAAATCGTAGTTTTTAGGCTTTTGAACAGTTATTTCTATATTTTGATCCAACATAATAGGGGTCATTTTTGGCCAGTAATAAAAACACCAGGGATTGGAGGACTGGTTATTAAACAATCACACTCAACTCTTTAAAAGGTACTAGAACTTTTAATTTCCTAAGCCAGACTGCTGTGAGCTTTCTACAGTCACACTTTCCATTCAAAGTAGCCAGGAAATAGAAGATAATGCATATGAGGCCAATGCCTCTTTACTTAGAAAATACAAAAGGATTGCCTCTGAATGGCTTAAGCTTGAAGAATCTTTCTTGTACAAATAGTTGTTTTTTAAATAGACCAAAATAAAACTCAATTGAATTTATTTTTCAGTGTGTAAAAGTGTTCGTACGATTTTCAAGTAATTCTTCCAGAAAATCCTTTGTTTTTCCTTCGGTTTGATAACATATGACAACTTTTTTATAACTGTTTATAACCTTTGATTAATTTAAAAAAACTTTTTCCTTAAAACAAGTTCTTCAAAGAAAAGTAAAGAGCTCCATTAAGTCAAGAATGAGCAAAACTTAAGTCAAATAATCTTCTTAGCGTAAAACTACCACAAATAACTGTCAATAAATAAATGAAACTCAAAACGAACCGAAATTAAAATAAACAGCCAAGTCAAACTCAAAACGAGCAAAAATTGACATGAGTAGGGCTGATTACCCCCATGCTTTCTCAAGACCAGAACACAATTTGCACTCTACTGAAAAAAAAACAACAACAAAAGAAAAAGGATCGTGGATTGTTAGTTTAATTGACATATACTGATAGTTATTCATTAAAAGTTTTGATATTTTTCTATTTATGAAATTAAGAAAAGTGAAAACATTTCAAACGTATTTTGTTTTCAGTAAAGCGCAAATTGTGTTTTGATCTTGAGAAGGCATGGGGGTTATCAGCCCTACTCATCTTTGTTTTTATCGTTTTGATTTTGACTTGGGCTGCTCGTTTTGAGTTTGACTTGAGAGAAGGGCTGCTTGGCCTCCAATTTCTTGTTACTCTTAAAAAGGGCACGAGAACTTTCAATTTTGAATTGAATTAGCTCCTTTAAAAGGTTCAATAATTATTTCTAGCCATTGAGTGGTGCTACCTATGATATTGAATATATGTCCCTTTGAAAACTTGCATGCCTACAGCTTTTTCCGTTAACTGAAACTCCTAAACGTTCCCTAAGAGTTTCATCTTATTACCTTTAGCGTAATTAGTTATATTAATTGTAGTGGTAGTATTAAAAGTATACATATAGTATATAAAAAAAATATACTTTATATAATAAAGTATACATATATTCTGGCTAGTTAAGAATCCCCCACAACTTACTGTTAAAGGTCTAAATTAATAATATAAGTTTTTCTTCAGATATTGCTTTGTCACCTCTTTGAAAGTCTACATGCTCATAGTTGTTTTATTTAGTTCAACATCCGCTTAAAAATTCCTTAAGAGCTTCACCTTAATACCTTTAGCTTGCGTTGTAGCAATAGTTGTAGCAGCATTAGTAGCAGCATGGGCATAGCACCTTTGGTTTCTTCTACATCCCCTTTAACACATGCTGAAAGTTTCAGCTTAATACAAACCATCAACCATTTCTGAAGCATTTATGATGCGTCTGCTTGACATCCTGTGTGGGCATAGTGTGTTTCAATTTAGTTCCATACATTTTCTATGTATCCCAAATTTGTCGCCTTAATATCCTTAGTTTTAATAGCAGTAGTAGTAGTAGTAGTAGCTGTAGAATTAATTTTAGTAGCCTAAGCTTTAGTAGCAGTAGTAGTAATAGAGGTAGTAACAATAGTAACAGTAATAATAGTATGAGTAAAAGCAGAAGCATTGGGATGCAAATATTCTCTTTGGGTTAGTTCGACATCCCTCACAACAAGCCCTGTTAGTTTCAACTTCAGACACCAAACTGTTCCTAAGATATTGGTGTTACACCCTTTTGACAACCTGCATACAGAGGGCCTGTTCTGATTCAGTTCATCTCCCCCCTTCAAAACTTCTTGAAAAATTTCCCTTTCATGCCCTTAGGCATAGTTGTAATAGTAGTAACAATAGTAGTATTGCTACTACTAGTAATAGTATTGAACAGCGATAGTGCTACTAGCGGCAGTACTATTAACCTATTGCCTTTTGGTCAGTTGAACATCCCTCTCATCAAGTCCCGGAAATTTCAACTTAATACAATTAGCCATTAATATGATATTGCTGATATGTCCTTTTGATAACCTGTAACGCTATTTTGACAATGTACATGCACATATGGTCTTTTGATTTAGTTCAAATTTCCCATTTATACTCGTACTTTAAATGGAGTAGAGTGGTAGTAGTAGTTGTTTGGTAGTTGTAGCAGTATTGATAGCGTGTAAAATTTGCCTTTTTGAACATCTCCCTGATCATTTTCTGAATTTTCCAAATTGATATACTCAGTTATTCCTTTGTTGTGCCCTTTTCACAATCCGTATACACATAACGTGTTTTGATTTAGTTCAACACTCCCCTCAATATTCTATGAAAGCCTCACCTGAACACCCTTCGTCTCCTTGGAAAGTTAAGCTCAAACATGCATACCTTTCTCAATAACATATACTATGTGTAAACAACAAACGGACTCCCTAACTTACAGCCCTTGTCCTAAGGACTGTGAGGAGGTTGACATCCCCAATACTGGACCTTTCAACAATGCTGAATGGAATAGCGCTCTTAAAATTTAGATCGGATATATTTTGGGGAATGATCAACTCTGGGGAGGGGGGAGCCTGACGTCCCAATATTCACATTTGATTCTTAAAAGTTGAGTCTTAATTGTGTTTAAAATGTTTTAACTTTTTTAACTTTTAATAAATGAAAAAAAAATTATTAAAACTTTAAGGAATAAATATCCGTGCTGACAATCCCCAGCCATTTTTTTTTCAATAAAGTGCAAATTATGTTCTGGTCTTCAGAAGGTATGGGGGTTGTCAAAGACATAATTTCAGACCTTTCAACTACGCTATCTTTAAGTTTTGATTTGTTGTGTTCTGGGAATTGAAGGGCATGGGGGGGGGGGGGTTGGGCTTGTTGCCCTCTAATCACTTTTGACCAATAAAAAGGGCACTAGCCCTTACAATTTCCGATCGAATGAGCGTTTTTTGCAAATTTTTGCAACAAATGGCCATGTCAAAATTTCTATCAGATGTCGGGAAAATACGAGGTTTGGGGGGGGGCATTCATCCTTAGATCACTCTCAATCTTAAAAAGAACACTACAACCAATCTGATTATCAATCCAATGAGTCCCCTCCAAAGTTTATACGATCATCCTTTCAATATAAACCTTATATGCTACAAGGGTGAAACTTACGACCATTACCCTGAGGGCTATGTGGGGTGGGGGGTGGGGGTTATCATCCTCAAATACAGAGCTTCTGGACTTTTCAATTACGTTTAAGAAAATGGCTATCTCAAAATTTGACTGGATGTTTTTGGGGAAATGTTGGGCGTGGGTGCGGGTTAGTTGCCCTCCAATCCCTTTTGACTATTGAGAAGGGCACTAGCCCTTTCAATTTCTAATCGAATGAGCCTGTTCGAAGTTTCTACGACAACAAAAGGTCATCTCAAAATTTTATTAGATGCATTTCGGGAAAAAAGAGGTTTGGGGTGAGGTATCCACCCTTCGATCACTCTGAATCTTATTAAGGGCACAAGAACTTGTGATTACTGATCGAATTGGCCTCCTCCAAAGTTTATGCGATCACCCTTTCTATATATATATATATATATATATATATATATATATATATATATATATATATACTTTACATTCCCCCACGGCATCACTTACAACCCTTGCCCTGAGCAATGTGGGGGTGTTTGTCATCTTCAAAAACATAATTTCTGGACCTTTCAATTACGTTGAACAAAATGGCTGTCTCAATATTTCGATTGGATGTGTTTGGGGAACTGGTGGTCGGGGGAGGAGGGGTTAGTTGCCCTCCAGTAACTTTCAACTATTAAAAAGGGCACTATCTCTTTCAATTTTCAATCGAATGAGTTCTTTTCGAAGTTTCTGCGACAACACATGACCATCTAAAAATTTCTATTATATGCATTTCGGGAAAAAACGAGGTGTAGGGGGGTATCTACCCTCCGATCAATTTGAATCTTAAAAAAGGCACTAGAACTTCTTATTACCAATCCAATGAGCCAACTCCAAAGTTTATATGATCACTCTTTCTGTATATACCTTATATGCCCCCAGGGCATAACTTACAACCCTTGCTCTGAGGGCTCTGGAAGGGTTGTCATCCTCAAAGCAATTATTTCCGGACCTTTCATTTACGTTTAACAAAATGGCTATCTCAAAATTTTGATTCGATTTGTTTGGGAAAATGGTGGGTGTGGAAAGGGGTGAGTTGCCCTCCAATCTCTTTTGAATATTAAAAAGGGCACTAGCCCTTTCAATTTCCAATCGAATGAGCCCTTTTCCGGAATTTCTACAACAACTCCTTCGATACGAAGTGCCCTGGTCTAACCCCCCCCCCCCCAAAAAAAAGATAAATGACACATTGTGCTTACATCGCTCTTTACTTAGGCAGCGCTATCGCGCTGCCTATGATTTGGTCTTTCAAAGGTATATCTTAACGAAAGAATCTTTGTTGGGTGTGTTTTTTACAAGAAATATACATTTTTATATGCAATGACTGCAATATCTCTCCCTTAGTCTCGCTCATTCTCACCCTCTCTCTCTTTTCTCTCTCAACCCTCCCTCTTCTCTTTCTCTCTATCTCTCTATCTCCCTCTCTATTTCTATTCCTCTCTATCTATCCCCATCTCTCTCTCTCTCTCTCTCTCTCTCTCTCTCTCTCTCTCTCTCCCTCTCTCTCTATCTATCTTACCCTCTTTCTCTCTCCACTCCTCCCCTTCTCTATCTCCCTCTCTCTCTGTCTTCCTCTCTTTTTCTCAGCTACCCTCTCTCTATCCCTCAATCGCTTTCTCTATACCTGCTGTATATATATCTCTTTATATAACTCTCTCTTCATAACCTTCTCTGTCCTTTTCTACTCTCTGTGCCTTTCTCTCTATCCCTCTTTATTACTCTTTCTCTCTGTCTCCCTCTTATTCGGTCCCCCCTCTCATTCTGTTTTGTTTTGCTTTGCCCATCATTTTTTTTAAATTTATGGCTTGAACATGTTGATGCTCTAAGGAAGTTTCACAGTATTTCTTAATTTCAACTAATTTGCATTTTAGAAGAGGTTTTTATTTCTTGACTAAGCTTTCACTTTTTAATTAGATTTTTAAATGAACTTTGGTATTTGCTGAACTTGGCTTCTTTGTCCTCACTTATTTAAAATATAGCTGTTATGATTGTGATTAATTAAAAAACTTTTTCCACAAAACAAGTTTTTCAAAAAAAGTAAAGAACCTCATTAAACCAAAAATTAACAAAAATAGAATCAAATAATCTACCTAGCATACAACTACCACAAATCAGTATCAATAAATAAATGAAACCAAAACGAACAGAAATTAAAAGAAATAACACAGTCAAACTCAAAACGAGCAGAAATTAATATGAGTTGGGTACTAAACCCCATGCTTTCTAAAAGCCAGAATATATTTTGTACTTTACTGAAAAAATTTAAATGAATTAACTGAAAAAAATGGGCATTGTCAGTTTAATATACATATGCTGATATTTATCTCTTAAAATCTTAATTAATTTTTGATTTCTTGAAGTTATAAAAATGAATACATTTAAGAGAATTTTTTTCAGTAAAGTACAAATTATATTGACATAGTCTTTTTCAGGGAGAAAGACTGAACCTCTTCTAAAGTTAAACAACCATTCCTTCACTAGCCTCCGATCACTTTGACTGTTAAATAGACCGCTAGAGCGTCTAATTATCAATCCAATGAGCCCCCTCCGAAGTTTATATACCACGCTTTCTATAAAAACCTTGTATAACCCCAGGGCATAACTTGCAACCCTTGTCCTGAGAGCTGGGGGGATTTTTTACCCTTAAAAACATAATTTTCATTCCTTTCTGATACGATGAACAAAATGGCTATCTCAAAATTTTGATTGTAAGTGTTTAGGGAAATGATGGGCATGGTGGGTAGGGGGCATTCGCCCCCCCCCCCCGACAACTGGTCCTTGCCGCTCCTTATTTATAGTTGGTTATTACGAACTGTTTGATGAACAATTTATACTTATTCTATATACAAAACCCGAATAACTAAGCTTTAAGGACGCTATTGCATAGTTTGGATTGAGCATTAAAAGCGGTTGCACTTCTGCATGATCGAAGGACTCTATAGCTTACACTTCCAATGTCTTCCTAAAACTGGGATCAGGTGTGTTCCTCAAATCGAACCAATTGTCATAGAATATTTGAACAGAGCTCTTTTAAGCTCCATTTATTTTAGTTAATGGGTACCTTCCAAATATAAGATTATTCACTAGGACTCAGAAAATTAAAAAAGCTACCCCAACATGTATATTATGACTCAGCAGCATACTAAACTTATTGATTGATGTACAATTGGCTTGCTTGTAGAAATATATCCAAAATGCATCCTATTATTTTAGAAATTACTTATTGTCAACCACTCGCTAAATATAGAATATCCACTTACATATATCTTTGACAAAGTTGTCAGCTGGCTTCTAAGGATACCTTTCCCCTTCCCGACTAAAGTTTGGGAAAGTGTTTTGAACATATTATGTTACTGGATGTAGTTTTATATCGGGTGTAATATATTGGGTGGTACCACAGAGGAACAGAGAGCTTACTTGCATAGAATGCGGCGCAAAAGTCTTTTTTTCCATTTTACAAGTTTAAAATTGCATACAAATGAACCAATCAGCTTATTTGGTTTAAAAAACAGTTAGGTTCTAAAAAAAATGGCTTATTCGTCTCTCCATAAATAAGGAATGATGGGATTGGCTCACGAAAATCCGTCACAACAATAAGCCAATAGAATTAAAGCCCACCTTTTAACACTAAGCACAGGTTTGTAATCTCTATTTGTCTATTTAGTGGTACGATGTATTTAAGTAAAATGCTGACTCTTCCACTTTTCACTCCTATGAAGAGCTACTATTTTAGCATTCTGTATTACAGGGATGCATGCTATGCTGCTTGGACCAAAATCCGCCTCTCACCTGTCTTTGGATGCATCTGTCCCGCCGATGAAGTTAAGAAGAAGTGTGAGAGACACTTTTCAGCTATAAATCACAACCCATGCATAGGTAAGTGGCCTGGGTAGTTTTTTTCTATGTTAAAAATTATATTATGAGAATAAATTAATGAAAAATTCATAAATAGAAATTAAAAGAATCAAAACGGATATTGCTGCAAATGTACTGACTTCTAGATAATAATACCATGATTCAATTTCTAGATCATTCGATAAGAAATAAATTCGCATATAGATTTCTCTGGAGCATAATATCTTTAAAATAATAGATTAGTAATAAGCTAAGAGACGTCTGGATAATTACGCGTGCGCTGAAAGAGCCCAGACAGTTAAAGGCAGCTAGAAATTGCAATCAATGTCAATATGTACAATGTGTGTTGTATCAATGTGTATTTGTTTCGTTTTTTTTGTGTGAGGGGGGGGGATACAGCTTAAAATTCAGTATATGATCGAAATCGTAGATTAATTGCAAGAGACTAATGCCAATTTTAAAATCTGAACATTTTTGGTTCTGGACGGAATCAAAGCAGCGGAAACATATATCATCGTCTTACAGACAGTATGGACAAGAGATTTAGATCTGTATGAATAAAAAAAAAAAGTTTTTCTTGTTCAAGTAAAGAGGAGAATTGAAACTTAAAACAGAGAAAGTTAGTGCATCTCAGCCAATGCAAAATATACCTAGAATCACAACTTAAATAAACTTACTTTTACGGTTTCGCTGTATTTGTAGAATAGCACAAAATGGGTTCTTTATAGGAAGTGCAAAATAATATGTAATTCTATTGCAGGATAAACATAAAAAATACTTTAGGATGATTTTTACTGTACAAAATTAAAGAAATTTTTGGATGTTTTATACAGTTTGAATTCGCTTTATCTGGTAGGGCTTCTGCAAAATGAGCCCAAAGTAAAGGAAGGGCTCTTCTGGGCTTCAAAATGGATGCTAAATTATTAAATAACGGATAAATCTGAAGTTAAGGTGTCAGGGTAGACTCTAGGTCTATAGTCTACTTTAAGAAAATTGAACCATAGCTTGAAATTATCGGTTCTCTAGGAATTAATAACCGGATTTCTGGAGCTTAAACTATGGTTATTAGTTCTTGAGTTGAAACAATACTAAAGTGCGTTTCAATGTTTCAGGTTAAGATAAACTTTTGGTCCCAGTTTATTCTAATCTTCACCTTTATATCATATTTTTTATTTGTTTATTTCAGGATCTATTATTTCATTCAATTTTGTTTCTCAAACTGACTTTGCTCCTATGGATAAAACGGGTAAGGCAAAACGTGATCTTACCATCACAATTAAGAATGACGAATCTAATAGTGTATCTCTTCTTTGCCAAGCTGCCCAGCCAATAGGAGCCCACGTGGACGTGTATCATGTGACCAAACACAAACCATCAAGAATAATGGACTCTCCTCATATAGAGGACGCGAAATATCGCCTAATAAACTTCACCAGCGACGTCAGAAAGAAAGGTGATAAATGTATATAAATAGCATGGCACATGTATTGGCTGTGTCAAAATGCATCGTTGTCCGTTTGTTGTGTTACATGCGCTTCTTCGTAACCTCCTTGTACGCTTTGTGATCTAACAAACTAATAGATTCGTCATAGTTCTTGAATTGACTGTTTTTTTTTTCACTTTCTCAGGAAGATAAAAGTCGGGCCAAAAATTGATCAAACCGTAAGTTATTTAGGCAAAACAGATAAAAGACAGGTTTTAATACTCAGTAAACTCTAGCCAATCTTTTTTCTAAAACTTTTAATGAAGAACTTTTGATGTTTAAAGAAAAAAAAAATTTTTGGGCTAGCTCATTCAAAGCTTCTGAGAAATTTTAATAATTCAGCGTTGCTACTTACAAAAAGTAATTACTGAAATTAAGCTCAACAAGCACTGAGTTTTGTAGTTTTGAGATCCTTCAAAGGAAGAAGGATAGTAAAACGAATGCTGAAGCAATTAATTTTGTTTGAAACAATGATAAATACAGTTAACATGGTCGGTGGCGACTCTCCTTAAAGTTTACTAGTTAGTTTCCTGCATACTGGTAGACTTCCCTGAAAGCTTATGTGTTAATTGCTTGTGCTCTTTGCTGTCTAAAGACTTTGTCACATACAAACCAGTGGTGCCAATTCACGAAAATGAAGGGGGAAGAGGGTAGGTTATTATATTTTTAAATGAACATATAAAAACAATTATTTTCACCCTCTTGAGTTTTTTACCTGATATAACAAGGAAAGTTTCAAAATCTAAAGTGGCTGTAGCCTCCATGTTCCCTCGTGATTGGTGCCATTGATTCACAATAGAGATGTAGACTAAGTTGGTGTAGTGACGTAGAGACTGAACTAAAATCATAGGCAGCGCAATAGCGCTGCCTAAGTAAAGAACGACGTTGCCACAATATATTATTTTTTTTTTCCCTCCATACCCGGGCACTTCGTATCGAAGGAATTATCGTAGAAACTTCGAAAAGGGCTCATTCGATCGGAAAATGGAGTGGCTAGTGCCCTTTTTAATAGTTGAAAGTGATTGGAGGGCAACTAGCATCCCCCCCACGCCCATCATCCCCCCCCCCCCAACCACATCCAATCAAAATTTCGAGATAGCCATTTTGTTCAGCGTAGTTGATTTCCAGATGGAAAATATGTTTTTGAGGAGGACAATCCGCCAAAACCCTCGGGGCAAGGATTTTAAGTCATGCCCTGGAGTATATAAGGTTTTTATAGAAGGCGTTATCGTAGAAACTACAAAAAAGACTCATTCAATTGGAAATTTAAAGGGCTAGTGCCCTTTTTAATCGTTTGAAAGTGATTTGAGGGCAACTAGCCCCCCACCCCCCACACCCATCATTCCCCCAAACACATCCAATCCAAATTTTGATATAGCCATTTTGTTCAGCATAGTTGATTTCCAGATAGAAAATATGTTTTTGAGAAGGATACTCCCCCACAACCCTCGGGGCAAGGGTTTTAAGTTATGCCCTGGGGGCATATAAGGTTTTTATAGAAGGCGTTGTCCTAGAAACTTCAAAAAAGGCTCATTCGATTAGAAATTCAAAGGGCTAGTGCCGTTTTGATACTCGAAAGTGATTGGAGGGCAACTAGCCCCCCCCCCCGTCCACAAAAGCCCATCATTCCCCCAAACGCATCCAATCAAAAGTTTGAGATAATCATTTTGTTCAGCGTAGTTGATTTCTAGATAGAAAATATGTTTTTGAGGAGGACACTCCCCCACAACCCTTGGGGCAAAGGTTATAAGTTATGCCCTGGGGGTATATAAGGTTTTTATAGAAGGCGTTATTTTAGAAACTTCAAAAAAGGCACATTCGATTGGAAATTCAAAGGCCTAGTGCCCTTTTTAATACTCGAAAGTGACTGGAGGGCAACTAGCCCTCCCCCACGCCCATCATTCCCCAAACACATCCAATCAAAATTGAGATAGTCATTTTGTTCAGCGTTATTGATTTCCAGATAGATAATATGTTTTTGAGGAGGACACTCTCCCACAACCCTCGGGGCAAGGGTGTTAAGTTATGCCCTGGGGGCTAATAAGGTTTTTATAGAAGGCGTTGTCGTAGAAACTTCAAAAAAGGCTCATACAATTGGAAATTCCAAGGGCTAGTGCCCTTTTTAATACTTGAAAGTGATTGGAGGGCAACTAGCCTCCCCCACGCCCTTCTTTCCCCCAAACACATCCAATCAAAATTTGGAGATAGCCATTTTGTTCAGCGTAGTTGATTTCCAGATAAAAAAAATATGTTTTTGAGGAGGACACTCCTCCACAACTCAACCCGGGGCAAGGGTTTTGAGTTATGCCCTGGGGGCATATAAGGTTTTTATAGATGGCGTTACCGTAGAAACTTCAAAAATGCTCTTTTGATTGAAAATTCAAAAGGATAGTGCCCTTTTTAGTAGTCGAAAGTGATTGGAGGGCAAATAACCCCCCTCTCACGCCCACCTTTTCCCCAAACACATCCAATCAATATTTTGAGACAGCCATTTTATTAAGCGTAATTTTAGTTCTGTAAATTAAGTCTTTGAGGATGACAACCCCCTCACAGTCCTCAGGACAAGGGTTGTAAGTTCTGCCCCGGGGCATATAACGTTTTTATAGAATGCGTTGTCGTAAAAACTTCAAAAAGGGCTCATTCCATTAGAAATTGAAATGGCCAGTGCACTTTTTAAAAGTCAAAAGTAATTGGAAGGCAACTAACACCGCTTACACGCCCACCATTTTCCCAAACACATCCAATCAAAATTTTTAGATAGCCATTTTGTTCCACGCAGTTAAAGATCAGGAAATTATACATTTGAGCAGGGCAAGGGTTATAAGTCTTCGGGGAAAGGGTTATAAGTTATACGCCCTGGGGCGTATAACTTATATGCCCTTATATGCCCTGGGGGCATTTAAGTTTTTTTGAAATCTTTGTCGTAGATACCTGAAAAAGGGCTCATTCGATTGGAAATTCAAAGGTCTAATGCTCTTTTTAATAGTCGAAAGTGATTTGTGGGCAACTAGCCCCCTCTCTCACTCATCTTTTCCCCAAATAGATCCAATCAAAATTTTTAGATAGCCATTTTGTTCAGTGTTGTGGATTTCCAGATAGAAATTATGTTTTTGAGTAGGACATTCCCCTACAGCCCTCAGGACAGGGGTTATAAGCTATGCCCTGGGAGCAAATAAGGTTTTTATAGAACACGTCGTCGTAGGAATTTCAAAAAGGGCTCATTCGATTGGAAATTGAAATGGCTAGTGCCCTTTTTAATATTCCAAAGTGATTGGAAGGCAACTAACACCCCTTCCACGCCCAACATTTCCCCAAACATATCCAATTAAAATTTTTAGATACCCATTTTGTTCCACGCTGTTTAAAGTTCAGGAAATTATACCTTTGAGCAGGACACTCCCCCCACAGTCTTCTGGGCAAGGGTTATAAGTTA
This sequence comes from Artemia sp. Qi Xiang Cuo, assembly GCF_049724085.1. Taxonomy (NCBI): domain Eukaryota; kingdom Metazoa; phylum Arthropoda; class Branchiopoda; order Anostraca; family Artemiidae; genus Artemia; species Artemia sp. Qi Xiang Cuo. Next base: position 60,110,047 of record NC_142809.1, on the reverse strand, counting down.
TGCCCTGGGGGCATATAAGGTTATATCGAAATCTTTGTCGTAGAAACTTCAAAAAGGGCTCAATCGATTTGGAATTCAAAGGGCTAGTACCCTTTTTCATAGTCGAAAGTGATTTGCAGACAACTAACCCCCCTCTCACGCCCAAATTTTCCCCAAAGACATCTAATCAAATTTTTTAGATAGCCATTTTGTTCAACGTAGTTAAAAGTTTTAGAAATTAGGTCTTCCCCACAACCCTCAGTGCAAGGGTTGTAAGTTATGCCCTGGGGGCATGTAAGGTTTTTATAGAAAGCGATGTTGTAAAAACATCAAAAAGGGCTCATTCAATTGAAAATTGAAAGGATTAGTGCATTTTAATAGTCAAAAGGGCTTGAAGGGCAACTAAACTGCCTCTCACGCCCACCATTTCCCCAAACACATCCGATATAACTTTTGAGATATCCACTGATTTCTACATAGTCGAAAGCTTTGGATATTAAGTCTTTAATGAGGACATGTCGATTAGAGCCTTCATTACAAAAGTTGTGAGTTATGAACTGGGGGCACATAAGGCTTATATAGACAGTGTTTGCGGAAATTTCAAAAGGGGCTCATTAGATTAGAAATTGAAATTGACCATTTTAATTGTTGAAAGTGAGGAGAGAGTAATTAACCCCCCTTTCACGCCCACCATTTCCCCAAACACATTCAATCAAAGTTTAGAGATAGCCATTTTGTTCATCTTAGTTGAAAGTTCTATAAATTATTTATTTAAGGATGATAAACCTCTCAGAGTCCCCAGGGAAAAGGTTGTAAGTTATGCCCTGGGGGCATATAAGGTTTTTAATGATAGAATTGTGGTAAAAACTTTAAAAGGGGCTCATTAAATTGGAAATTGAGAGGCCTAGTACTCTTTTTAATAGTTGAGAAGGATTGGAGGGTAACTAACCCCTCTCTCACGTCCACCTTTCCCCCAAACACATCCAGTCAAAATTTTCAGATAGCGATTTTGTTCAACGTAGCAGAAAGTTCTGGAACTTATGTCTTTGACGATGACACCCCCCCCCCCCACGGCCCTCAGGGCAAGGGGTGTAAGTTATCTCCTGGGGGCATATAAGGTTTTTATTGAAAGGGTTATCGCAGAAACTTCAAAAGGGCTCATTTAATTGGAAATTGAAAGGGCTAGTGCATTTTGTAGCAGTTGAAAGTGATTGGAGAAAGACTAACGCCCCTCTAACGCCCACCATTTTCCCCATTTGCCCACCATTGATATAGCCATTTTGTTTAACGTAGTTGAAAGTTCTGAAAATTAGGTCTTAGAGGATGACAACCACCCTCGCAGCCCTTAGGGTAAGGGTTGAAATTTATGCCCTGGGGGCATATAAGGTGTTTATAAGAAGTCTTGTCGCATAAAGTCAAAAAGGGCTCATTCGACTGGAAATCAAAAGGCCTAGTGCCCTTCTTAATAATCAAAACTGATTGGAAGGTTTGAAATTTTTATAGTAAAGATCGATGTGGGTATAACGTATTATTTTTTTGTTGTTGTTGTTGTTTAGACCAGGGCCCTTTGTATCGAAGGTGTTGTCGTAGGAACTTCGAAAAGGGCTCATTCGATTGAAAATAGAATGGGATGATGCCATTTTTAATAGTCGAAAGTTATTGAAGGGAAACTAAACCCCCTCCCACGCCCACACTCCCATTTGACTTTATGTTTAAAAACTCAATGTTACCATAAAATTAAATCAAAATGTACTGTGTTAATGCTAATTCCCAATAAGCAATCTCAGCAGTATCCCAAGAACGACTGAGGGTATTATGTTCAAACTTTCGGGGCTGCCTCTGCTCTTAAAATTTAACCAAATCAAAATAGCGCAAGTGTATCCAAGCTATCAAAGAAAGTAAACAGATTTTTTTTGCGAATGGTATCAAGTTTTCTATTTCAGGTCAACTAGAGGAGGTATGAAACTAAATTAAACACTACTATTTGTGTCCATATTTTTAAGCGGGTGTATGTTGTTAAAAATAGCTGAAAATTTTTCTCCAGCATACAAATAGCAGGCCATACTATAAATTCTTAAAAAAAACGAAAAGATTCAAAGTATTATTTTCTTTTTCTCTGGAAAGACTATGTCAATATAAAACGAACAGAAATTAATTAAACAAACTTTTTCCACAAAATAAGTTTTTCAAGGAAAAGTAAAGAACTCCATTAAACAAGAAATGAGCAAAAATAAAATCAAATAATCTACCAAGCGTGAAACTACCACAAATCAGCATTTATAAATAAATGAAACCCAAAACGAACAAAAATTATAATAAATAACCAAGTCAAACTCAAAACGAGCAGAAATTAACATAAGTTGGGCTCAAAACCCCTATGTCTTCCCTAGTCCAAAACATAATTTGCGCTTTACTGAAAAAATACAAATGTTTTTACTTTTATAACTTTAACAAATCAAATAATATTAACATTTTGATTACTAAATATCAGTATATGTATATTAAACTGACAATGCACATTCATTTGTATGTTTTCAGTAAAGGGCAAATTATTATCTGGCTTGGGAAGGCATAGGGGTTTTGAGCCCAACTTATGTAAATTTCTGCTCCTTTTGAGTTTGACTCGGTTATTTATTGTAATCTCTATTCGTTTTGGGTTTCATTTATCTATGGATGCTGATTTGTAGTAGTTTCATGCTTGGTAGATTATTTCAGTTTATTTTTGCTCATTTTTTGTTTAATGGAGTTCTTTACTTTTCTTTGAAAAACTTATTTTGTGGAAAAACTTTTTTTAATTAATATTTTACAAAAAGATAATATTGAACCAGCGTTAGAACGTAGAGCTTGCACTATAATGTGACACCGAAGCATGCTACTGAATGAGAATTAATATATTGACTAGTATTTAAAACAAAGTTCACTCTCAAAAACATAATGCCCACAGGGCTTAAACTTTAAAACAGAATATGTAAGGCAAGGGAATTTTCTTTTGAAATATAAAAAGTGATTTTTTATGTAGTCTTTTTGTTGTATTTTAAAATGTTTAAGTAGCCAAAACCAACAAACAAGTATTATATTATTAAAGTGAGCGCCAAGTTACAGATATTACTAATATGGAAGATAAGTTTTTTATTGATTTGAAATCTCATTTCATTCTAATTCCAAATATAAAATATTTATATTTTATATATACTGAATTTTAATTGCTTATATCGACTTATACAACTTTGAAAAAAAATTGGAAATTTTTTTTTATATCACTAAGAAGATCTTTTAAAATAAAACAAGATTAAAATTGAAGAGCGTCACTAAGGCTTTGATAGGAGCTCAACCAAAAGCCTGTTCAGTACCTATAGAACTGAGGATTAAAGAAATTTACTTGTTTAGACATTTACTAGTTATTATTCTAAGAGTAAAAATTTAGTCAAAGCATTACTAAACTACTCTGTTTTGCTCCTAAAACTTTATCTACAGCATCTCTTATTCTAATAGATATCATCGTGCTAAGTAAGTCTTTTCTGATAGAAACCAAGCTAACACCTCTGTAGTTATTACGCTCATCTTTTATCATCTTTCCTTTTAATAAAATGGTTTCGCTGAAATTTTTAAAAGTCACATGTACTTCTCCTTCAAAAGAAAATCATATTCCTAATCTCTAGATATTATCCCAATCTTCACAACCACCTTATCTCAAACAATCGTAGAATTTCTTCATCCATTCTTAATAATTTATTAAAACGTCATCAAGGTTTAACACATTCTAAGAAAGTTCTACCTATTTTTTCTCATAGCTTATCACTTACGTATTACTTTCTTTATTGCTTAACTTATTAGTTTCCTTATTACGAACTGACGCCCATTCCTATCTTCGTCAGGAACAAGTCCAAACGACCTACATTCTTTTAGTTCTTGAAGATGCCAACGCAGTGTCTAACTGTCACGCCACGTAACTGCATCTTTCAGATCTCAGCAATATGATCCATGTCCTCCATTTTACACCTCATTATTTTGTATTAATCATATAAATAATTAAATATGCCCACTTCACTCTTTACTTAGGCAGTGATATTGCGCTGCCTGTGAAAGATCTGTCTCTTATAAAAATCATGTACAAAGCCCTGCCTTTTTCTACCAAGCTCATAATGTTTTCGCTAATATTCTTAGCTGCTTTTGACATTTTCCTCCCTAAGACATCTTCTGCTACTTCGCAAACTATTCCAATCATCTTCTACATGGTCAAATTCTAAAAGTTCCTGTTTAATATTTCAACTTTATTTGGAAGATTAGTCTTAAATTCTTGTTATGGAAACTATAAATATCCTTGAAAATCGAAATAGGTATAAATGATGAATTCTATAATTCCAAGCAAGAAAAATTTATACAAAACGCAAAATAATTTCAAAAATATGAAACTAACACAAGTTAGCGTATAATTGCAAAAATTTTCTTCATTTCTAGCCAATCATAATAAACATATCCTTAAATCCTGTCTAGCCAAAAAAAAAACATAACTAAAGTCGAAAACTTTTAACTTCTTGATTATAATAGTAATAATTTATTTTTGACCAACGATAAACAGCCACAAAAATGAAGTAATAGATTCTAAAATAAAAGCGACCAAAATAAAACAGGAATAATCAACTGCATTTTCATTCAATTAAAATAGAATGAAAATATAGTAACATTTAAGATCGTTAATTAAGGCATTGCAGGACAAAAAGGCACAACTTCATCAACTGCGCAGTGAAAGGGATATTAAGCAAAAGAAAAATTAAGATTAACTCTTGTCAATATCTGACAATGTATCCGTAACGAGAGAATGTGTTCTTTCATTTTCTTAAAAAAAAACTTAAATACAACATTTCCCCTGAATCTAAAGAATCATTTCCAGGCTATGATGACTCATATAACAAATTAACGCCTCTTTCAGATATACCTGAAATTCAGAGGCGTCGTCGCGGTGAGGGGGGGGGGGTGGCAAGGGGGCAGTTGCACCCCCAATAATTTTGAGAGAAAAAATCATTTTATAGCCCACGCCCCTTGACTATCTGGATATGTCCTCTTGCCTCTCCTTCTTCCAATAAAAATGCTAGAGCTATGCTCCTGCTGAAATTTGTTTCTTTTCTTTGCAGAAATCTATTTATGCATCATGTTCATTGGTTTCAAAGTTTCTGAAGTGTCCTATTTTTCTTCGGGCATTTTTACACCGATTAGTGTCAAAACGAGGAAAGCTGTCTAAGAACCTTGAAAAAAATCTCAGTTTTTGACCACAAAAAAAAAAAAATTTTTTCAAGACTTTTTATATAGTACTGCCAATTGGTGTAGAACTAATACATGTGCTATTTGGGCACTTTTAGCATTGCACGGTTGGAAAAAAACATTAATATTAAATCAATTTATTTAGAAAAGAAGCCTCAAGGGCCATTACTATAAAGAGAATAATAGAAAATAAATAACAGAAAAGACACAAGACCCCCTAAATTCTACAACTAAAGACAGAGTAATTCTATATCATATGTCGGCAACAAAATAACGCTTTATAAACTAACAGACCGAAAATACCTCTTTGACCGTCTGAACAAACTAAGCAACCTTTATCTGAGACATTTGGGGGAAAAGGACGTGGAGGGAGGGTGGGCTGTTGCCTTCTGATCTCTTTTTACTCTTAAAAAAGTGAACTAGAGCTTTTACTTTACAAGCAAATGAGCCCTTCCTGAATTTTATACGAGCATCCCTTCCACAAGAACCATATATACCCAAGGGCATAACTTACAACGCCTGCCCCTGGGCCTTGGGGGGATTGTATCGTCACTATACATTTTTTTATCTGATCTTTGAACCATTTTTTAACAAAATGGTTATCTCAAAAATTTTATCTGATGCAGTTTGGGGAAAAAGAGCGGGGAAGGAGGCCAGCTGCGCTCCGATCACTTTTGACCCTTGAAAGTGAACTACAACTTTCAATTTCGAATCAAATTAGCCCTCTTGGAAGTTTATATGAGCATCCATTCCATAGAAATCATATATGCCCCCAGGGTATAACTTACAACGCCTGCCTCCGGTCCCTGGGGGCTTTGTCGACACTGGAGTTTTTGTTATATGACCTTTGAACTATTTTAATTAAATTTCTGTGTCAAAATTTTCGTCTGGTGCATTTGAAGAAAAACGCGTAGTGGGGGGGATAGCGGCCCTTCGATCACTTTTGATTCTTAAAAAGCGAACTAGAATTTTCAATTTCCAATCAAATGAGCCCTCTCTGAAGTTTATACCAGCTTCCCTTCCATGAGAACCTTATATGCTCCCAGGGTATAACTTACAACACCTGCCCCCGGCACTGGGGGGGGGGTTGTGACTACACCGAAGCTTTATTATCTGACCTTTGAGCTATTTTTAACAAAATTGCTATCTAAAAATTTTTATCTGATGCACTTGGGGAAAAAAGGGCGTTGGAGACGTTGGGAAACAAGGGTGTAGAAGGGGGGGGGGGCAGTTGCCCTCCGATCTCTTTTACTTTTAAAAAGTGAACTAGAACTTTTAATTTCCAATCAAGTGACCCCTCTTTGAAGTCTACAAGCACATCCTTGTATAAGAACCATAGTTATTCCCATGGCATAACTTACAACGCCTGCCCCCAGGCCCTGGGGGGGGGGTTGTGTCGATCCTGGAGTTTTTGTCATATGATCTTTGAACGATTTTGAACAAAATGGCTACCTCAAAATTTGTATCGGATGTATTTGGGGGGAAAAGGGCGTGAGTGGGAGGGCTTGTCTCCCTCCGATCACTTTTGACTCTTAAAAAGGGCCTTAGAACTTTCGATTTCCAGTTGAATCAGCCCATTTTGATGTTTATACAATTACCCCTTCCATATAAAGTACCTCTGGGGAAAACAATAGTAATAATAAAACATTGGAGCCGTATGGCCTTTAGTATAGGCAATGTCGCCTCTATAGCGTTGCCTCTGATCAACAAAAAAGGTCAAACCTGACCTTTTTCACTTTTTCCTTTTGTTTTTCATTGTTTTAGTTTTTCATTGTTTAAAAAAATAAGAGTTGTGAGAAAGTCAAACTTTAGCGTAAAGAGCGAGGCTTTGAGGAGGGGACAGCCCCTTTCATATACGGAATAATTTCTGTTCGTTTTAAGTTTTAACGTCGGTCCTTACTTTCAGTTAAAAAAAACTTGTTTTTTTTATTTAATTTTTGAACGTTTTTGAATTGATGTAGGTTTTGATTTTGGCTCACCGTAAATGAATAATTAAAACAAAATTTGCTTATTAATTTTACTTTTATTTGGTTAAATAGATTTCTCGAAACTTGTTTAATTTTATCTACGAACGTTTAGAAATAAATATTTAGAAATAAATATATTTAGAAATAAATTAGAAATAAATATACGTAACTTACTAATTAACTTACGTAACGAACTTCTATATTCATATATTTTTAATATGTATATCAGGGGGTCGTCTACTAGTCAATACCTTGCTCTTTAAGCTAAAGTTCGAATTTTGTTCCAATTCTTTAAAAATGACCCCTTAATCACAAAGGCCGTTATTTAGAATAAATAGCTCTTATGAACGTACTAAAAAATCTTTGGCTTAAAGAGTGAGGTACTGACCAGGGGGTGAACCCAATCCTACACGTAATAATTTTTTTTCGTTTTAAGTTTTGATGTTACTCCTTATTTTCAGTTGGAAAACTTGTTTTTTTTATATTTAATTTCTGATTTTTTTTTTAAATAATGCTGGGAAATCCGGCGCCCCCTTCATAGCAATGTTCCTTCCACCATGAAAACTTCCTTCATGAAAATATCCTCCCACATAACCCCCAACCCACCCACCCCCCTACTACCAGAAAAATACCCCCTGAAAACGTCTGTATACTTCCTAATAACCAATACTATATGTTAACATTGGGCAAAGTTCATAACTTTCAGCCCTCCCCCCGGGGACTTCGGTGGATTAAGTCATCCGAAAGAACATATTTATCATATTTTCAACCATGCTGAACAAAATGGCTGTCTCAAAATTTTGATCAGTTGACTTTGGGAAAAAATATGAGCGTGGGAGGGGGCCTAGTTGCCCTCCATTTTTGATAACTTAAAAAGGGCACTAGAACTTTTAATTTCCGATCCAATGAGTTCTCCTACGATATTCTAGAACCACTGGGTCTATATGATCACCCCTTGGAAAAAAACAACAAAAAAAAATTAAATAAAAACGCATCCGTGATCTTTCTTCTGGCAAACAATGCAAAATTCCACATATTTGTAGATAGGAGCTTGAAACCTGTACAGTAGGGTTTGCTGATACGCTGAATATGATGGTGTGATTTTCATCAAGGTTCTATAACTTTTAGGGGGTCTTTACCCCTTTTTTTCGAAAATCAGCTAAATTTTCTCAGGCGCGTAACTTTTGATGGGTATGACTAAACTTGATGAAAGTTATATATTTGAAATCAGCATTGAAATCTGATTCTTTTGATACCAATAGACGGGTTTTTGATACCAATAGATAATCTGATTCTTTTGATGTATCTATTGGTATCAAAAACCCGTTTTCTAGAGTTTCGGTTACCATTGAGCCGGGTCGCTCCTTACTTACAGTTCGTTACCACGAACTGTTTGAAAATTGACACAATCTCATAATTTGAGTTGAATAATAAACAAGATATTGTCGGAATTATCTTGCTGTCACGACAATTTATCGCTGTTGTACATTCGTCAAACAATTGTCATATCTCAATGTATAGGCCGCATTGTAGTTACTTATCTAATTTCAATCAACTGAGAATTGACATAGTTCCTTTTACAATGCCAAATAGTCTGTGGCTTTTGTATTTATAAACCCGTACATATGAACATAAACTTTATAACGCCAGGTAAGGAGTTGAAACATATAAGCAAAGAGACAAAGACAGATTGTTTTCCTACACTTCTGTGTTTAAAGAGTCGCTGAATTCTATTGGCCTATCTTTGTGACGTATATTTGTAGGTTAGTCACATCATTTTTAAAATGAAAATCAGAGGGGAAAATTAAATAATACCACTTTTCTTACTCGCTGTTGTACGTGTCCGTGTTGAGCCACCCAAGCCTAGTTCTTTTCTGTTCTGTAAATACAATTAAGAAACTAAGCCTTTAGGGGCGAAATCATCTTGACTATATGTCCGAAAGGCCTAAGCTTAGATTTAGTTCCACTAAGGCCTAGTGGTGTATAGGGCAGCAACGGTTGACCTCCACATCAGACGATTCTAGGTCCAACACCAGAGTTCGTTGAGAAATGAGCGTAGAACTCTTGCCCCAGCTTCAAGGGAATGACTAATCGTGGTCAGCTGTCTACCACTCTTCCAGAGTCGTGGAGAATCCCAGCGCTGAAAATCATAGGGAAGAATTATTTCGTTCGAGTCATATGACACTAAGGTCCTGATCCGAGTGTTAGGTATTCTATCGAAATGCCTAAGAATAAAAAACATCTTGTTTCGCACAACTAGAAACAATTAACAGTTACGAATGAAAATTAAAGGTATGAAGAGGTTTTTTACCCTCCTCAAAAATTTTGACATTTTAACGACTTTCAATTATTTTCTCTTTCAGTCCGCGTGTATTTTCCTCCGAAAAGGAAGGTCTACGACGATAGCTTTTCCAGTCTACTCTAAAATTCGTGTATCTATGTTGCTGTTTCAACTTTCTGCATGCTTATGCACTGTATTTACTGTAAAGCTAATGTCTCTTAAAATCATTGTTTTTTTACTTAATAGCGTCTGAGTCACTAAAGACGATCTGCAGCAACCTACAACCTGTTCAATGAATAATAATATTAGATTTAATTATCTTGATTAGATTTTTAGAGAACGACTTTGAAATATAGAAAGCATCTTTGTGCCTTTGACTTGAAAGGAAATTGATTGCAATCAGTGTGATTTTACTGCAAATTCACTAGGCTGCAGCCATCGTTGCAACCATGATTGCCGCTCTTTCTATGATTTTGTTGTTGGGAAGTGAGACTTATAGGTAGACTAAAGCAAATAGAAATCAAACATAGGAAAATACACTTTGGGTCGTCCGATCCCTAACATTTTGCCCAATAGAAATTTAGATCAACTCAGGCTTTTCAGTTTAAATAAGTAAATTTTTTAGTCCAGACGCATAAGGCCTTTGGTTACAAACGTATAGTTGTATCAGTCAAATACAAATTACAAAAAAAAAACAACAAAAAAAACATAAAACAAGCATAATCAATGTTACAAAATAAACAGAAAATAGGTGAGGAATGATTTCAAAGGTTCTTTCACGAGTACCCCGCATTTCTTGTTGCACACGCGATCCCCGCGATCACTCGATGTAGTGAAGACATCTAGCCCAAAGAGAAAGCTGAAGAAAATATTTTACATACTTATAGAAGTAACTTCTAACGTCTTTGATATCAATAGACCAAAATTGCGCAAGGTTGAGCAAATTTGGAATAACAAATGGATTTTGCACCCTAGCCAGGATAGGACAATTACTTTAAAACTTTAGTGGAACTAATAGACTATATGCTTTCCTAGATTTACTAACAAAAATTGCTTTAAAAGTCACCACGTAGAACGAAGATTGGACCCCATTGAGGTACCAAGATACATGAATGTGTCATGCACTTTGATCACCTGTTCACCTAGCTGGAACTTTAACAAACGATCAGAGCTGTTATTATAGGCCAAAAACTCTCTTACTCTCATTGACCAGAAGACTAGTGCGCTATTTTTGATTCGTTTTCATTAAAAAGAATCCTAAAATTTTCTTCAATTCCTGACACTGCTCTAGTAATATTAAGGATATCATCGCAAAATATACCAAAGAGACATCGATGCCCCTAAATTTGCAAGTGCTTAATACCTCCCATCACGGCTTGGTGACAGTGTTGCTAAACAGAAGAGAACGTAAATGGACCCTGTTTAATGCCTTTTTGACTGCTATCTTTCGCAATCTGTCATGGTTCATCCACGGAACGTATTATACCAATTTCAATTTTTCTCTCATTATAACCCTAGAAAGTGGGATTGAACCTCATTTTTTGAACAGCATACTGTTTGAGATGCGCTCAGTCAATCTGGTATCCAAAACAATCCGTAGGCAATTTTTTGGAAAACATCTCGCAAATCCTCCTCCGCCTTTTGGATTCCCAACGCTTCAGAACCAAATTTGAGCACTGTTATTACTGTAGCTTCCAATATTCTCATCTTGGTTCGCAGACTTATCTTCCTGTTCTTCCAAACTTTTTTCAGCTATTAAAAACACCCTGGGCCTTGGCCATTATTCTTTTAACATCTTCACTGCACCCACCGTCTTTACTAATAATACTACCTAGATAAATGAAGCTGTCCATTTGACCGATCTTATCGTTACCCTACATCACCTCTTCACCTTTACTTGTTCCAAGTCTTAAAGACTTAGGCTTCTTAGCATTAATTTTCAGACCAATTCTAGTACCATGAACTCTCGTATCCTCCAACATTCATTCATTTTGCTAACATTTTCATCCCCTATAAATCATGTCTAAATTCACGATAAAATCCACAAATTTCTGGAAGTGGGGGGGGGAGTATTTCAAATGGCTGAAGTGCGATTACATGCTGTGAAAATTTACCCAGAATGCTACATTGCAATTTAACGATTTTTCTTGTTTCAAAAGCCAATTTTAGTTTTGGAACCCATAGAAAGTTCAAAATTTCATGATATAGGCTATTGGTATAATTTGCAAGTAAAACTGAATATTACATAAAAATAAGTAGACTAACAACCCTTCCAAAAAAAGTTAAGAATTCAGTCCTCTGCCAGATGCATTTTCTGGGTGTGCCACGGACACACGTTTTCATTCCAAAAACAGAATATGAACCAACAATCTCGATTATATCTACATGCATTCATTTATCGTTTGGTGAATTACTTAAAAGGATTTACTAATCACTCAAGGGATGATATAGCATGCAGCTCAATGGGAAATTTTTGTTTCTCTTCTGATGTGGAACAGTATCGCATCATTCCCCTTGGCTTAGTAAATGGAGCTAAAATAGGGTCATGTAAGGTACATAACACGCTAGGCGAGATTTTAACACGCATACTCCGTGGTGCTTGTGTACAGGGCAACCAAAAATAGGTGACGTCTGGGGTACTATACTTTTTTAAAATGATAAAGGCGGGCTACCAATCATCAATCTGTCTATTTATTTAAAACACGAAATTAAATCTGCTAAACAAATAATTACAATAAATAAAAGCAACCATGACCGTTATGACCACAGTTTATATAATTATCCAGTATGATCTTTCCCTATCTCACCCATTATAAAAACCCGGACCAAGGTGCGAGTGCTCCAGAGAACGTTTTTGCAGATAGAAACATAGGCGGCATCAGATCCTTTCACGGGTAGACAAGTCAGACTGTGATCTAATCGGAAACAGGTGGAAACCCGCTATTACGAATAATGCACTTTGTTGGAAACAATCGGAAACAGACTAACCCGCTAATGCAGAAAGAAGTGGGAGGAGCTTTTTGTTCGCACCGAGAACGAAGACCAGAAATGATCTGCGATAAGATTACTGGATAATTATATGAACTGTGGTTATGACGGTCACTGCATGTGTGACCAAAATATATAGTATTTTTGAGAAATTTATCACTGTCTATGAAAAGGATTTATCTCTATTTGAACTTTTATTTACCGTCATGTAAAGGCAGTGTGGTATTCGAAATTGCCTTCGTAATATAATTACATTATCGTCCATTGCAAATGGGGTTAACTAGCTGGGACCTCATGAGAAGCTGTGAGATGGGGGTGGAAGGACGAGGTAAAAATTCATTTAAAAATTAATTAATTTAATATGGCTGTATAAGCTTCAACCTTTCTTCCACAGAATGTTGATTTGGTTGTAAAGATTTTAATCTCGGTGTAATTTTTTTTCTTTCATTAACTTCTTGGCGGAATGTTTCATTGTGTACTTTATATTAGGAACTCACAGTACATATTTTGGGTAGAAATTACTCGTGATTTTGTCAAATATAACTTGAGAAGAAGGCCAGTTGTCACCATGATTGTTTTTAAAATAAAGGACCGTTAAGTATTCCCTCCTCTAGGTTCGTAATTTTTATCATATGTCTATTTATCCCCCTACCTTTATATTTTTCCGCTTTGTTCAACTTAATATCCTTTTAACATTTTCAGTAGGCTTCGATTTCCAATTTAGACCCGATTCCAATTTTTCTCGTTCATCAGCATCTTGGCACTAAGTCCAATTTATTACTTTATCTCACAATTTACGTCATTTTTCAGTTTAAATTATACATAGTGTTGATAGAACGTTTTTAACTTTTTTTTAGTATCTTGGGAAGGAGGCTCATCCACGTTAGAATCAGTATTCATAAAACTCTTTTCAAGTATTAATTAAAAAGAACTTTCCGAAAAATAAGTTTATCAAAGAAAAGTAAAGGATATTTTAAACTTAAGCTCAGCAGATACCTGTTAAAATTCAAACTCAAAACGACCAGAAATTGCTATTAAAGAATAAATGAAACCCTAAACGAACAGAGATTAAATAAACAATTATAGCAAAACACATACAGCAAGTAATAGTGTAAATGAATAAATAGATCTTAAAGCGAGTAATGATTATATTGAATATAAAAATCAAGATTAAAACGAAAAAAAATTTTCCCATTGAAGTATAAATGAAACTTAACACGAACAGAAATTAAATAAACAATAAATGCAAACAAGCATACAATAGATACTAATGTAAATTAATAAATAAATCTTAAAACGAGTAAAACTTAAATTGAATATGCAAATCAAGGATAAAATAAACAAAATTCACTACAAACGAGAGTTTGGGTATCACCTCCTTCTCTCACTGTAAAAGTCTAAAACCTACTGCGTCATTGGCGCTTTACTTAAAACCAATTTTATGATAAATATTTTCTTTTGTACTTGATATTGAAAATAAACATTAAAATTATGGATAAAATTTTGAACTGATGAGCTTTCAGCAATTAATATCATTGTACATCAAATATTCAATTTAATTTATTAGCTCATTTTAAAGTTCTTCAAGACGAATATAGTTTCATTACAAACAAGTGTTTGGGTACTGCCTCCTTCCTTAACTGTAAATTAACTAAAAAAAAACAAGTATTTTTAACTGAAAGTAAGGAGTGACATTAAAACTTAAAACGAACAGAAATTATTCCGTATATGAAAGGGGCTTTCCCCTCCACAACACCTCGCTCTTTACGCTAAAGTTTGACCCTTTCTCACAAACTCTATTTAAAAAAAAAAAAAAACTTTAGCATAAAGAGCGAGGTGTTGAGGAGGGGAAAGCCCCTTTCATATACGGAATAATTTCTGTTCGTTTTAAGTTTTAATGTCGCTCCTTACTTTCAGTTAAAAAAATGTGTTTTATTTTAGCTAATTTCTGAACGTTTTTGAATTAATACAGCTTTGATTTTGGCTCACCGTACATGAATAATTTAAAACGAAATTCGCATATTAATTTTCCTTTTTTTTTGGCTAATTGGCTTTCTCGGAGTTTTGTTCCGACGTAACTTAAGAATTAATTTATTTAACGAATTTCTATATTCGTATGTTTATATTACGTATATTTGAGAGTTCGCTCCCTAGTCAATATCTCGCCCTTTACGCTAGAGTTTGAATTTTGTCCGGATCACAAACCCCCGAACCACAAAGGCCGGTTAATTAGAATAGATAGCTTTTTTGAAAGTACGAAAAAAACTTTAGCGTAAAGAGCAAGGTATTGACTAGGAGGCAAATCCCCTCATATACATAATAACTTTTGTTCGTTTTAAGTTTCAATATTGCTCTTTACTTTTCGTTAAAAAAAACTTGTTTTTTTATTTAATTTCTGATCGTTTTTAAATAATGTTGGGAAATCTGGCATAGAAATGTCCCTTCCCCCAAGGAAATATTCTCCAAGGAAAGATCCTCCCACGTATCCCCTACTCTAAACCCGACCCCCCACTAGAAAACAAATCCTCCTGAAAACGCCTGTATACTTGCCATTAACCAACACTATATGGAAACAATGGGCAAAGTTTATAACTTGCAGCCCTTCCCCCGGGAACAGTTGGGGATTAAGTCATCCTCAAAGACATATTAATTAGATTTTCGACTATGCTGAACGAAATGGCTATCTCAAAACTTTGATTGGGTGACTTCGGGGAAAAATGAGCATGGGAGGGGGCCAAATTGCCCTCCAATTTTTTTGGTCACTTAAAAAGGGTACTAGAACTTTTAATTTCCGTTCGAATGAGCCCTATTAGGATATTTTACGACCACTGTGTCAATACGATTACCCCTTGGAAAAAGGAAAAAAGCAAAAAAAAAAACAAAAAAACAAATAAACACGCATACATGATCTTTCTTCTTGCAAAAAATGAAAAATTCCACATTTTTGTAGATAGGAGCTTGAAACCTCTACAGTATGGTTCTCTGATACGCTGAATATGATGGTGTGATTTTCATTAAGGTTCTATGACTTTTAGAGGGTCTTTTCTCCTTTTTTCGAAAATAAGCCAAATTTTCCCAGGCACGTAACTTTTGATGCGTAAGATTAAAATTGATGAAACTTATATGTTTGAAATCACAATTAAAATCTGATTCTTTTGATGTATCTATTGGTATCGAAATTCTGTTTTTTAGACTTCCGGTTACCATTGAGCCGGGTCGCTCCTTACTTACAGTTCGTTACCACGAACTGTTTGATAAAAACCAAAAGCTTACTACTTCATTGGCGCTTAACTGAAAACTAATTATTTTACAAATATTTTCTTTTCTAGTTCTTTCAGCATTGAAAATAAAAATAAAATTACAGTGAAATAAATAGGTTTTAGACTTTATACGACAATCCCTTTCATAAGAACCATACATGCCCTTAGGGCATAACTTAGAACGCCTTCCCCTGGGTCCTGGGGGGTTATATTGACACCGGAGTTTTTCTTATCCGACCTTTGAACCATTTTATTTTTAACAAAATGTCCATCTCAAAATTTTCATCAGATGGGTTTGGAAAAATAAGGCGTGGGGGGGGGGGGGGGGCTAGCTGCCCTCGGATCTCTTTTGACTATTGGAAATCGAGCTCGAACTTTCAATTTCAGATCAAATGAGTTCTCTCTGAAGTTTATAAGAGCACCCCTTTCATAAGAACCATATATGCCCTAAGGCATAACTTACAACGCCTGCCCCCGGGCCCTCAGGGGTTGTGACGACACCTGAGTTTTTGTTATCTGACTTTTAAACAGTTTTTAACTTAATGACTATCTCAAAATTTTTTTTGGATGCATTTGGGGAAGAAGGGGTCTAGGGGGGGCTAGTTGCCCTCCAATCTCTTTTGACTCTAAAAAGTTGAACTAGAACTTTCAATTTCCAATCAAATGAGTCCTCACTGAAGTTTTTACGAGTATCCCTTGAATAAGAACCATATATTCCCCCAGGGCATAACTTACAAAGCCAGCTTTGTCGACCGCGGAGTTTTCGTTATATAGTCTTTGAACTATTTAAAAAAAAGACTACCGTATCTCAAAGTTTTTATAGGATGGGTTTGAGGAAAAAAGGCGTGGAGGGGGGGATAGATGCCCTCCAATCTCTTTTGACTCTTAAAAAGTGAACTAGAACTTTCGATTTCCAATCAAATGAGCCCTCTTTGAAGTTTATACGAGCATCCCTTTCATAAGAACCATATATGCCCTCAGGGCATAACTTATAACGCCTGCCCCCGGGCCCTAGGGGGTCGTGTCTACACCGGAATTTTTGTTACATGATCTATGAACTATTTTTAACAAAATAGCTATCTCTAATTTTCATCGGATGCATTTGGGAAAAAAGGGTTCGGGGGGGGGGGGGCTGGTTACCCTACGATATCTTTTGACGCTTAAAAAGTGAACTAAAACTTTCAATTTCCAGTCAAATGAGCCTCTCTGAAGTTTATACGAGCAATCCTTCCATAAGAACTATATATGCCCCCAGGGCATAACTTATAACCCTTGCCCTGAAGAATATGGGGGGAGTCTCCTGCTCAAACATAAAATGGCTATATGAAACTTTTGATTGGATGTTTTTGGGGAAATGGTGGGCGTGGAAGGGGTGTTAGTTGCCTTCCAATCACTTTCGACTATTAAAAAGGGACCTAGCCATTTAAATTTCTAATCGAATGAGCCCTTTCTGAAGTATCTACAACAACGCTTTCTATAAAAACCTTATATTGCCCCAGGGCATAACTTACAGCCCTTGCCCTGAGGCCTGTGGGGGGTTGTTATCCTCAAAGACCTAATTTCCTAAATTTTCAACTACCTTGAACCTAATGGCCATCTCAAAATTTTGATTGCATGTGTTTGGGGAAAAGTGGGCGTGAGAGGGGGTTTAGTGACCCTCCAATCACTTTGGACTATTAAAAAAGGCACTAACCCTTTGAATTTCCCATCGAATGAGCCTTTTTTGAAGTTTCTACGGTAACGCCTTCTATAAAAACCTTATATGCCCCCCGGGAATAACTTACAACCCTTGCACTGAGGGTTTGGGGGAGTGTCCTCCTCAAAAACATATTTTCTGTCTGAAAATCAACTACGCTGAACAAAATGGCTATCTCAAAATTTTGATTCGATGTCTTTTGGGGAATAATTGGTGTGGGGGGGGGCTAGTTGCCCTCCAATCACTTTCGACTATTAAAAAGGGCACTAGAACTCTCGATTTCCAAACTAAGGAGCCCCCTTTAAAGTTTCTACAACGACCCCTTCCTTATGAAGTG
The DNA here is from genome assembly GCF_049724085.1 of Artemia sp. Qi Xiang Cuo. Classification (NCBI taxonomy): domain Eukaryota; kingdom Metazoa; phylum Arthropoda; class Branchiopoda; order Anostraca; family Artemiidae; genus Artemia; species Artemia sp. Qi Xiang Cuo. Next base: position 60,092,280 of record NC_142809.1, on the reverse strand, counting down.
CCTCTGGGAAAAAAAAAATACTAAATAATAGAACATTGGAGCCGTATGGCTTTTACTATAGGCAACGCTATAGCGTTGCCTCTGATTCCCACCTCTAGGCTCTAGTTTTGTATCTCTTAGCTATATTTTCATCCACCTATATACTTTTTTTGTTTTATAGAACTTAAAAGCCTTTTAAGATTTTTATTAAAACTTCAAACAACATTTTGCTTTCTTTTTAGATACAAAAACATTTCAGTGATTAAACCTTTTGATGCTTTGAGCTTTCACTTAAGTTATTATGCGATACTAGGTAGATATTCTTAGAAGTATTTCAAAGGCAAAAATGATGTAGAAATCGCTACTTTAGTATTTTGGGTAATCTAAATACATGCACGTGCTCAATTTCCAGCTTTACCGTTTTTTCTAGCATAAATTCATGATCTATTGTCGCTAGGAAAAGGTATGGAGATGAGCTAGACTAAATAGAGGATAGCTCACAAGAGAGTATGTCTTTTTTTTCTCTCTTTTGACTGGGGGTAAACAACTATATCAAACAGTTTGTGGTAACGAACCGTAAGTAAGGAGCGACCCGAGTCAATAGTAACCGAAACTCTAAGAAACGGAATTTTGATACCAATAGATACATCACAAGAACTATAGTTTTATGCTGATTTCAAATTTACGTTTCATTAAGTTTAGTGTTACTCAACCGAATTTACGCGCCTGAGAAAATTTGCCTTATTTTCGAAATAAGGGAGAAACAACCCCTACAAGACATAGAACCTTAATGAAAATCACACCATCAGATTCAGCGTATGGATCCTTACATGGGAGGATCCTTCCATGGAGAAAGTTTTCATGGGGGAAGGGAGATGGTTTTGAAGGGGGCCACCGGATTTCCCAGCATTATTAAAAAAAAGATCAGAAATTAAATAAAAAAAACAAGTTTTTCAACTGAAAGTAAGGAGCAACATCAAAACTTAAAACGAACAGAAATTACTACGTATATGAATGGATTCTCCTCTCAGTCAATACCTCGTACTTTACGCTAAAGTTTTTTTAATACTTTCATAAGAACTATTTATTCTAATTAACGGTCTTTGTGATTAAGGGGTGATTCTTAAAGAATTGGAACAAAATTTGAAATTTAGCGTAAAGAGCAAGATATTGACTAGGGGGTGAACCCCTAATATACGTAATAAAAATAAACGAATATCGAAGTTCGCTGCGTAAGTTAATTCGTAAGTTACGTATATTTATTACTAATGAAAACGTTAGTAAATAAAAACGAACAACTTTCGAGAAAGCCATTTAACAAAAAAAAAGTAAAATTAATATGCGAATGTTGTTTTAATTATTTATGTACGGTGAGCCAAAATTAAAACCTGCATTAATTCAAAAACTTTCAGAAATTAAATTAAAAAAAAACAAGTTTTTTTTAACTGAAAGTAAGGAGCGACATTAAAACTTAAAACGAACAGAAATAATTCCGTGTATGAAAGGGGCTGTCTTCTCCTCAATGCATCGCTCTTTACGGTAAAGTTTGACTGTGTTTCACAACTTTATGCGCTAAAGTTTTTTTGTCGTTTAAAAAAAACAGAGTTGTGAGGAAGTCAAACTTTAGCGTAAAGAGCGAGGCGTTAAGGAGGGGACAGCCCCTTTCATATACGGAATAATTTCTGTTCGTTTTAACGTCGCTCCTTACTTTCAGTTAAAAAAAAACTTGTTTTTTTTATTTAATTTTTTAACGTTTTTGAATTAATACAGGTTTTGATTTTGGCTCACCGCACATGAATATTTAAAGTAAAATTTGCATATTAATTTTAATTTTATTTGGTTAAATAGGTTTCTCGAAACTTGTTTAATTTTATTTACGAACGTTTTTATTAGTAATAAATAAACGTAACTTACGAATTAACTTATGTAACGAACTTCTATATTCATAGATTTTTAATACGTATATTAGAAGGTTTGCCCTCTAGTCAATACCTTGCTCTTTAAGCTAAAGTTCGAACTTTGTTCCAATTCTTTAAAAATGATCCCTTAATCACAAAGGTCGTTAATTAGAATAAATAGCTCTTATGTCTATTTTGTACAGATATTTTAAAATTAATTAAACCTTAAACCTTATGAAAGTACTAAAAAATCTTTGGCTTAAAGAGCGAGGTATTGATTAGGGGGTGAACCCAATCATATACGTAATATTCTCTGTTCGCTTTAAGTATTGATGCTGCTCCTTACTTTTAGTTGAAAAACTTGTTTTTTTTTATTTAATTTCTGATCTTTTTCTTTAATAATGATGGAAAATCCGGCACCCCCTTCATAGCAATGTCCCTTCCCCCATAAAAAAACTTCTTTCATGGAAAGATCCTCCCATATAACTCCGACCCCCCCCCCCCCACCTACCAGAAAAAAATCCCCTCTGAAAACATCTGCATACTTCCCAGTAACCAATACTATACGTAAGCAGAGGGTAAAGTTCATAACTTTCAGCCCTCCCCCCGGGGACTGCGGGGGATTAAGTCATCCTAAAAAACATAGTTATTATATTTTCGACCATTCTGAACAAAATGGCTATTTTGAAACTTTGATCGGGTGACTTTGGAAGAAATGAGCGTGGGAGGGGGCCTAGTTGCCCTCCATTTTTTTCTCACTTAAAAAGGGCACTAGAACTTTTAATTTCCGTGCAAATGAGCCCTCCCACGATACTCTAGGACCACTGGGTCAATACGATCACCCCTGGGGAAAAAAACAAACAAACAAACACTAATCCGTGATCTTTCTTCTGGCAAAAAATACAAAATTCCACATTTTTGTAGATAGGTGCTTGAAACCTCTACAGTAGGTTTCTCTTATACGCTATATATGATGGTATGATTTTCATTAAGGTTCTATCAGTTTTAGGGGTTTCTTTCCCCCTTTTTTCGAAAATCAGCCAAATTTTCTCAGGCGCGTAACTTTTGATAGGTAAGACTAAACTGGATGAAACTTATATATTTGAAATCAGCATTAAAGTTTGATTCTTTTGATGTATCTATTGGTATCAAAATTTCGTTTTTTAGAGTTTCGTTTACCATTCAGCCGGGTCGTTCCTTACTTACAGTTCGTTACCACGAACTGTTTGATGACGGTCACTGCATATGTGACCGAAATATCTAGTATTTTTGTGAATTTCTATCACTGTTATCATCATCACTGTTTATTATAAGGATTTTATCCCTATTTGAACTTTTATTTATCATCATAGAGTGTGGTCTCCGAAATTATCTACGTCATATATATAGTCAGGCGTTGAGGAGGGGACAGCCCATTTCATATACGAAATAATTTTCTGATCGTTTTTAGTTTTAATGTCGCTCCTTACTTTCAGTTTAAAAAACTTTTTTTTTATTTAATCTCATTATTAAGAGTCGATTTTAAATGACCATTAAGCGCCACTGCCGACATTTCTGCAGAAATATTTTTATTAGGCTTAATTACTGATAGATTTTCTGGAAAGGTGACGATTATAATATTTACATTGTTTGATAAATATGCCACGTGTTGCCTCACGACTCTGGGATCGCGTTTGAGTTTTAAGGAGAAGTTGTTTTTTTTTTTATGAGGGAGCATAAGGGGGCTTAGAATTTCGTGGGAAGGGGGTAATTATTTTATGTCCAGTTCTCACAATACACTATAAGTCGATTTCTCTTTTATACGCGTTTAGTCTAACAAGCTCTTAGGCAGGTATAGCATGACACTGTTTACACAACCCTTTTGCTTACGTTACATTTAATTCGAATATCAATAATAAAAGTGTTGACACTTAACTTTCAAAGATAGCTAAACAATGGATTTGGATTTTTGAAGTTACTAAGAGTAATCACTAATGAGAATCTTATTAGTTTCAAAATGGTGAAATTTATTTTTAGGTGAAAACATAGAAATTAAACACTGAGAGAAAAATATAATGACATAATTTTTACATCTTTTTTAGAAGATGATTTTTACTTTACTTTACTTTACTTTACTTTACTGTATTTTTACTTTAATTTTTTTTCTTCCTCTTTTTATCTTGCATTCAATTCGCCTAAAAGTCCTCTAGCTTTATCTCATTGTTCAGACTTGATTAAGCTGCACTAGTTAGCCACAATAACGGCAAAAAGACGTAAACAAGAAGCTAAATCTTTCACTTTGAATATCATCTGGTCATTTAGGGCGTGGATTACCGCTGCAACATAACTAGAAAACCGAAAAAGATGTAACGTTGTAACAAAAAAAGAATTAAATTCAAGTTCATTGGGCAAATTCTTCCTGGGCGTCAACATAATATTCTGAAATTCTCATTCTTGTCACATAGAGAGTCAACTCTTCGAATTAAGACATGGTTCTCTGGGAGGTATCCGAACGAAGACGTCTATCTTATTAGACAAATTGAACACAGTTTCTTGTGGCTCTCTGCCATTTTTTGATGGAGACAATATTTTTGCGGAGAGTTTCTTCATCAACAGAAAGATAGTTAAAAGAATAGATTGGAAAGTTTTCTATTGAGTTGAGACAACAGGAGGGCAGCACAAGTTAACAATGGCCGGTATAAAATAAGATTCCGGGAAGACGGGAAGGGGTACAATTTTATATTATTTTTTTTTTTTTTTTTTGACAATTTCGTGATAATTGAAATGGAAAATATGTGAATGTTTTTAATGAGTTTAGGCAACATGACATAGGAAACTGGAGTTAGCCCAAACCAGTAGAACATCAAGGATTTTGAGAAGACGGTGTCATAGTTTAATATCTTTGTTACAATTTTTCTTCACAAATTCGTGATAAGCCTGGATTGGAAAATAGAGACGTTATCTATTAGATTTAGACGACTGAAAATGGGAAGCTGGAGTTAGTCCTCACCTGTAGCAAATCCAGGATCTTGAAAATTGGGGGACCAAGACTATAATTTCGAATCCTTTGTGTTTTTTCTTTACGAACTGGTCTTGAGGATGTCCTGAACTTTCGATTCCCAACTCTAAAATCTGTTAGGCATACGTGGCTACAATGTTCAAAAATAGTTGCATACTATTATTATTCACTGTCATAAAATACGTGTTCCAGAAAATCAAAATCTAGGATAGCAAACATCTGAGTGAAGCCAAAACCCACTTGAGATAAATTTTATTGAGTTGAAAATATATATTTTAAGAAAATTCAACTTTTTTTAGTAGTTATCAAGTTCAGTAGCGTCAATGAGAGGGGGCAGGGGCTAGCATAGATTTCATAGATTTTCACCATAGATGTTCCTCCTTAGGTTTTAAAAAATACCTTTGTTGGTGGGTATTTTTAATGAAAATGCCTTTTTTGGAATTTTCATTGAAGAAATTGTAAAAATGACAAATTTGTCCCCTTTGATTTAAAAAAAAATATTTAGTCCCACACCCTCCAAAAATTTTCGTTAATTGACACCTCTGATGAAGTTTGGTTACCTTTTAATTGAATCCTGGATAATAATAAAAAAAACTAAGAAACAGTTGGCAAGGCGGATTAAAAATATAAACTTTGATAAATCGTCTTCATGGATATTTCCAAACGATGGACGATTACGTAGTACCGTGGTGCTATTATGCTACAAGCACACACAGAAAATTAGTTTGATCTCGATAAATAGATAAAAAGAGGGTATCTTAACTTAAGATTCGTCAGGTGGTTGTTTTCTCTTTGGAATCGATTTGAGTTCTTACTTTTATTTGCATTCATGAATTATTATTTTAACTTCGGGGATTAACATGTATTGATAGGAAAATATTATAGTAAGTAATAAGAAAGAACAACAGATACTGTATTTTAAAGTAACATACATAATTATGACTTAACGGCTTGTAAATTATTATTTGAATTGCTTACAATTCATTTTCAAGCTTTTTGACCATATTTAGCTAGTATCAAAGACGGCAATAATATTTGACGTTGCTCTGGACTCCAATAACTATTCTTTTTAAGCCAAATGTTTTTATATGGGCATCCATATTGTTTTTCTACTCAAATTGCTTTGGTTTTTTCTTTGGTCTGGCCTTTGCCATTCTCTGGATGATAGTTTGTTTTTGACGGTTTTTGTCCGTTGGTATCAGCTTCAAGCCTCAATATTCAGTTAACTTCTTCAAGGATCTTCATTCAGCCTCTAGAATCTTCATTTATCCTTTTCAATTCAACCTAATCAACTTCTTCAATAAATTCAATTTTCAATGTAGCATCAATCAACTTCTAAGGCATCAACCTTTTAATCTATCACTTCGTCCTATTGATGTTTTTTTTGTAATGTCAGTTTAAGGCAAGTTTTTAAGTTTTTTTTCTCTGACATCTAAACTGCTACGACAGTCCTATAGGTTTTGATTTTGATTTTTTTAATATGCTGCATTGATGCAAAAAGGCTTTTAATGCACAGTAACCCTGCTTTTATATTGCAACTCTTACCTTCTGATATAAGTTAATTGGAGTAGTGGAAGCGCTTGTCCAAACCAGATTTAACACAATTTTCTAAGGCAACAACCTCAAATAATAGCTTTTTCTGGTCAATTACCTTTGATTGATTTTTTCGTCAATTTTTGATTTTTTTTTTGGAAGAGTTTGTATGCCTATTAGGTTTTGTTTCGTCAATATTAGACACCCCCTTTATTTTACTCAACCAAATCCAGGTGATTAAATGGTTTCGGTTGCAATCATCATCTGTAAGTTTCATTCTGTTATCTCAGTACGCAATCTGCCAGAGCCGTTTACAGGATTTTTTTTAGGGGGGGGGTTAAAAAAGATTTTTTTGGGGGGGGAGGTTAAAAAAAAATTAAAAAAAGAATCAAAAATTTGTTTATTTTCATTTTTGTTACGTTTTTACGAGTCAGACAAACACTTGGGGGGGGGGGAGTTCAAACCTCCGAACCCTCTGCCCCTGGATGTGGACTTGAAATCTGCATTTAACTTGTCTACGCCATTAAGTAATAAGATCTTTGATTACAAGATGTGGTATGTGAGACATGTCCCTATGATCAATAGCTTCAACAGTATTTGGCTTGTTGAGGGAACTTGAACAAAATCTTTTAGGTAATGACCCACTTGGGATGCTACCACTTCTACATAGGACTGCAAATGAATTAGAATCATTCCAGGGGAAAGTATCTAACCTACGGTTCTCCATTTGCCAAAGATCCAGTGCCACGTTACTATGCTTGTAACAGCGTCAGGGGAACCATTCTTCTGGTTATTTTGTACATTAGAGTAGCCAGTTAAAAGGTTTAATACTGAAGTGAGCCCAAATTTACAGAAGAAAGTAGCAATGACCAAAAGAGAAAAAAGAAATAAAAAAAGGGAGACAGATCAGGGCTACCCATGCAAAAAGTCATTTTCCTTGGTGTTCACGGTGGGGGACTGTAATTATCCTATAAAAGGTTTTCGACCATGCTGATTCAATGGTACACTTTTTATTTCGATTTAACGACATTTTCAAGGGGTTTCAGGCTCTTTTTCGAAATCTTCTTAAATTTCTTTTCGCAATAAACTTTTATTTCTAAGATTAACCGAAACAGTACTTACCATTCCTGATTCAGTGTTTCTCACTATTTAATTTTTTCTCACTAGACAGCTTTTTTGAAAACACGTTTTTCAACTTTAGATTACTATGGGCTATGGTTCGCTCTTTACTAGGTTGCAGCTGCCGCTGCAACCATGATACAGAAGACTGGACACGAAGACTCACCGGGAGAATATTCACAATTGCATATAACAGATTCTGTCGTTGGTTTATTTGGCAAAAGAAAGGAGAAGGTATAACTGACATAGGGGTACAAGCCAGCCTTATCCTTTGGAATGGAATAAAATTAGACTGGAAAGTATTTAGCTAATCCTGTATAATCCTGTATCCTGTATAATCAAATCCTGTATAATCCTGTATAACTAATCCTGTATAATCAAAATGAGATTATACTACACTTAATTTACAAAGAACTACTAAATAATTTAAGAAAATAATATATTTTATAAAGTCTTTTTTTTAGTTTCTACTGAAGATGATCCAGGAGGGAATTTTGCCAATACAGCACTAACAGCCCCGCCTACTGTCACCTATCAATCAACATGTCACCTTGTTCTTGCTCATTGTCAATCTGACATGATTTGTCGTCGATATTTGGACCCGGTTTTGCGTTATTGTGATCTTCAATTATGCAGTCGTGACCTATGTATGCAGTCACTGCAGGTATTTTATAGAGAGGTGGACACATACTGGGCTATGGAAGTAGCGTTTTGCGTTTGTAGGTATGATTTGCGCTTTTATCTTTTAAGCTTTTATCTTTAAAAATTAGCTAGACTGAGCTAAATAAAAGTGACCCTTTTTGTTTTCTTTGTGATGTGACAACGAGACTTCTTTTGTGCAGTAAGAAAATAAGAACAGAACTTTGAATCAGAGGAACGCTGTACCGTTGCCAATAGTAAAGACCATACGGCTCCAATGTCTTATTATTATTAATTAAAAATAAAAACGATATTTATGGAATAATATATCGTTAATAAGTTTTTTGGGAGAGGATGGGGGTCAGGCCACGGAGGGAGGGCCAAAGGTCAGTTCCCATTATATATCATTGACAATTTTTGGGGGGAGGGAGGGGTATAAGGCCATGCAGGAATAGGGGTAAGCTCCGAAAAGTCTTGGAAAATATTGTCAATAAGTTGTTTTGTTGTTGTTTTTTTTTGGGGGGGGGGGGCGTAAGACCATGGAGGGCCAGGGGTGAGTTGACATAATTTTTGGAATAAAGTATCGATAACAAGTTTTCTTTATTTGTGGGGGGGGGGGGTCGGGTCGTGCAGTGAAGGCCAGGGATCAGCTTGCTTGAGTTTTGGAATAAATATCGTTCATAAATTTTTGAGTGGGGGTTGGAGTTTGGCTTAATTGATCTTTGAACTATTTTCAAAACCCTTGCATAAGAACCTTATATGCCCTCTGGATATATCATATAACACTGGCCCCAGGGCTCTGGGGGTTTTTGTTGACCCTGTAGTTTTTATTAAACGATCTTTTACTTATTTCAACAAAACTTTCCGAAAAAGAAGTTTTCTAAAGAAAAGTAAAGGCCATAATAAAATTAAGATCAGACGAAATAGAAACCTATTATAAATTAAATAAAAAAAGACCAGAAATTACTATTAAAGAATAAATGAAACCAAAAACGAACAGAAATTAAATAAACAATCAAAGCAAACAAACATACAAAAGGTACTAATATAAATGAGTAAAGAAATCTTAAAACGAGTGAAACTTAAATGGAAATGCAAATCACGCTTGAAAGGAACAAAAATGAAAACTACATGTGTTGTGAACAGTCTTTGAAAGTATAAATAAAATCAAACTGAATGTTTGATATATAATGCTATTAGTTGTTGAAAGATCATCGATTCAAGATTTTATTTCACTGTAATTTTTTTTTTCATTTTTTATGCTGCAATAACTGGAATAAAAAAAATATTTAAGATATAATTCGTTTTCAGCGAAGCATCACTGACGTAGTAGGCTTTAGACTTTTACAGTTAGGGAAGGGGACAGTGTCCAAACTCTTGTTTTTAGTGAAGCTATATTTGTCTTAAACAGTCTTGGGAAGAACTAATAAAATTAAACTAAATATTTGATATATAACGATATTAATTGCTGAAGGCTCATCTATTCAAATTTAATTTTACTGTAATTTTTATGTTTATTTTGAATGTTGTAATAAGTTCAAAAGAAAATATTTGTAGTACAATTCGTTTTCAGTAAAGTGCCAATGGTGCAATAGGTTTTCGACTTTTAAAGTGAGAGAAGAAGGCAACACCCAAAAAACCCATTTTTGTTCGTTTCAAGCTTGATTTGCATATTCAATTTAGGTTTCACTTGTTTTAAGATTTTTTTTACTCATTTATATTAGTACCTATTGTATCTTTGTTTGCTATGATTGCTTATTTAATTAGCAGTTGCTTATTTTATTAAACCCATTTTTGTTCGTTTCAAGCTTGATTTGCATATTCAATTTAGGTTTCACTTGTTTTAAGATTTTTTTTACTCATTTATATTAGTACCTATTGTATCTTTGTTTGCTATGATTGCTTATTTAATTATTGTTCGTTTTCGGTTTCATTTCTACTTCAATAGCAAAATATTTTTGCTCGTTATAAGGTTGACTTGCGCATTGAACTTGAGCTTTTCTCGTTTTCAGATGTATTTATTCATTTATATTAGTACCTGTTGAATGTTTTTTTTTTCTATGATTGTTTATTTAATTTATGTTCGTTTTGGGTTTCATTTAGTCTTTGATATTAATTCCAGGTCTTTTTGAGTTTGATTTATTGTAGGTTTCTATTCCTTCTGATCTGAAGTTTGATATGACCTTTACTTTACTTTAGAAAACTTCTTTTTCGGAAAGTTTCTTTTTTGAAATTAATTTCTGTTCGTTTTTATTTCCAGAGTGCTTAGTATTTAAAAATTCTCTATTTCAAAATAATGTTTAATTCAAAAATAAATAAAGAGTCTTGGCAAGAACTAATGAAATTAAACTGAATATTTGATATAAAATTATATTAATTGCTGAAAGTTCACCAGCTCAAGATTTATTTCACCCAGGGCCGAATTTAAAACTTTGACGCTTCTAGGCCCAAGTGTTTTTGCTGCTCCTTTTTTACAAGATTTCCGGGAAAATCCTCAAAATTTCGGGAAAAGTGAATGCCGCAGGGCATTTAGTTCAAACTATTTTGAACAAAATGGTTGTCTGAAAATTTTGATCGGATGCAATTACAAAACTTAACTTAAACTTAACAAAACTTAACAAAACCTAAGCATAACTTACAAAACTTGCCCCCGGGTTCTGGGGGGGGGGGGGTTGTGTTATCCCTGCAGTTTTTGTTATATGATTTTTCGTTAATTTTGAACAAAATGGCTGCATAAATAATTCGATAGTACGCATTTTAGGAAAGTTTGGAGGGAGGAGGGGGGGGGGGCTAGTTGCCATCAGATCACTTTTGACTCTTAAAAAGGGAACTAGAACTTTGAATTTCTAATCATTTGAGTCCCTTCCAGAGTTTATACGACCACCTATTCCATAAAACGTTATACACCCCTGGGGAACAAGTTACAACCCTTTGTTCCCCCACACACTGGAGGGGGGTATGTTGACCCCAAACTTTTTGTTACTTGATCGTTGGACCATTTCAATGAAAATGGCCATCTCAAATCCATCGGATGCATTTAAGAAAAAGAGGGTATACGGGGGGTGGGGGGTGGGGGGTGGATGTCCTTCAATCACTTTTGACCCTTAAACAGGTAAATCAATTTCCAATCGAATGAGCTACCTCTGAAATTTAATCGACAACCCCTTTTATAAAAACCTTGCGCCCCTGGCGCATAATTTACAACACTTCCGCCGGGGTTCTGGGGAGGCTGTGTAATCCCTGGAGTATTTGTTATATAATATTTGGTCTATTTTGGACAAAATGGCTCTATAAAATTCAATTGGATGCATTTGGGGAAAAAAAGGTTGGCGGGAGAGTGGTATCCAGTGGCATCCTATCAACGTGGTATCCAGAAGGGGGGGGGGGGGGGTAGTCAGCTACCATATTTAAATGATAATACCTCGATTTTTTTTGAAAGCAGGGATGCCAATAAGTTAATTATTTTTTTATTTAAAGCAGAGACGGTATCCTATCAAGATGGTATCCAGAGGGGGGATAGGGAGTTATTTTATTTAAGAGATAGCACCTTGATTTTCTTTTTTATTGAAAGAAGAGATGCCAAAAAGTTGAAAAGTTGACAAAAATTAACAAGATTTTTTTTAGTTATACTTGATTCAACACTTGCATGGTTTTATCGTCCAAAGGGAAAGGGACATATGCGTTCAACCCGTTTTTTTCTTCTTGATGAAACGGGTTTACTTTGAAAACATTCATTCATAAGTACCAGGAAGATCCTCACTAAAACGAATTGGTGTGACGAAAGCGATATCGACATCCCCACCTAACGTTGCGCTCAGGTGACAATGGCGCCCTTGGTCTAGTGCCCAAGTTACATTAAAAGGCCAGGTCATAATAAAAGCTTTCAATTTGGGAGGTTCAAGGAGGAGTCTTTACAGTCTTATGACCTCAGGGTACTAGATGTTGCAGCATTCTTACGTATCTACAGTGGTTTAAAAAATTCGATCACCCCACAAATGATTACCAAAAATATGCACAAATATAACATAATATTTGGAATATTATAACACTTTTTTCAAAGCTTTTAAGAAAATCAAAAAAGGCTAAATGATATTAATTCCAGGTCTTTTTGAGTTTGATTTATTGTAGGTTTCTATTCCTTCGATCTGAAGTTTGATATGACCTTTACTTTACTTTAGAAAACTTCTTTTTCGGAAAGTTTCTTTTTTGAAATTAATTTCTGTTCGTTTTTATTTCCAGAGTGCTTAGTATTTAAAAATTCTCTATTTCAAAATCATTTTTAATTCAAAAATAAATAAAGAGTCTTGGCAAGAACTAATGAAATTAAACTGAATATTTGATATAAAATTATATTAATTGCTGAAAGTTCACCAGCTCAAGATTTATTTCACCCAGGGCCGGATTTAAAACTTTGACGCTTCTAGGCCCAAGTGTTTTTGCTGCTCCTTTTTTACAAGATTTCCGGGAAAATCCTCAAAATTTCGGGAAAAGTGAATGCCGCAGGGCTTAGTTGGCATTATTTTTTAAATAAAATATCGATAATAAGTTTTTTTGGGGGGAGGGGGTCAGGCCACGGAGGGAGGGCCAGAGGTCAGTTCCCATGATATATCACTGACAATTTTTGGGGGGAGAGAAGGGTATCAGGCCATGCAGAACCAGGGTTCAGAAGTTATACTATCATTCCTTCCATAAAAACCTTATATGCCTTTGGGTTCTGGGGGGGGGGGGTGCCTAAGTAAACCCCGGAGTGTTTACTTTATGATCTTTGGTCTATTTTGAACAATATGAAAATCTCAAAAATTTTTGATCGGACGCATTTGGGAAAAGACGGTTGGTAAGGGGGGGGGGGGGGACTAATCACCATCAGGTTATTTTTTAATCTCAAAAAGGGAACTGGAACTTTTAAATTTCTAGTAATATGAGTCCTCTCCGAACTTTAACTCTTCCATAAGAACCTTATATGCCTCTGGACGTAATTTACAATTTTTCCCCGGGCTCTGCAGGGGATTATGTTGACCCAGAACCTTTTGTTATCTGATTGTTGGACTATTTAAAAAAATGGCTGTCTCAAAATTTTCATTGAATACGTTTGGGGAAAAGAGGGTGTGTGTGAGGGGGGAGGGTAGATGCCCTCCCTTCACTTTTGACTCTTAAAAAGCTAACTAGAACGTTCAATTTCCAATCAAATGAGCCACCTCTGAAGTTTATATGACCACTCCCTACATAAAAACTTTAAATGCCCCCGGTTTATATCTTACAACACTTGCCCACTGGCTCTGGGGGGTTAAGTCAAACCCAGTGGTTTTGTTATTTTAACTTTAAACTATTTTGAACAAAATGGCTGTCTGAAAATTTTGATCGGATGCAATTACAAAACTTAACTTAAACTTAACAAAACTTAACAAAACCTAAGCATAACTTACAAAACTTGCCCCCGGGTTTGGGGGGAGGGCTGTGTTATCCCTGCAGTTTTTGTTATATGATTTTTGGTCAATTTTGGACAAAATGGCTGCATAAATAATTCGATAGTACGCATTTTAGGAAAGTTTGGAGGGAGGAGGGGGGGGCTAGTTGCCATCAGATAACTTTTGACTCTTAAAAAGGGAACTAGAACTTTGAATTTCTAGTCATTTGAGTCCCTTCCAGAGTTTATACGACCACCTCTTCCATAAAACGTTATACACCCCTGGGGAACAAGTTACAACCCTTTGTTCCCCCACACACTGGAGAGGGTATGTTGACCCCAAACTTTATGTTATTTGATCGTTGGACCATTTCAATGAAAATGGCCATCTCAAATCCATCGGATGCATTTAAGAAAAAGAGGGTATACGGGGGGGGGGTGGATGTCCTTCAATCACTTTTGACCCTTAAACAGGTAAATCAATTTCCAATCGAATGAGCTACCTCTGAAATTTAATCGACAACCCCTTAAATAAAAACCTTACGCCCCTGGCGCATAATTTACAACACTTCCGCCGGGGTTCTGGGGAGGCTGTGTTATCCCTGGAGTATTTGTTATATAATATTTGGTGTATTTTGGACAAAATGGCTCTATAAAATTCAATTGGATGCATTTGGGGAAAAAAAGGTTGGTGGGAGAGGGGGGGGGGGGCCTAGTTGCCATCGGATCAGGTTTGACTAAAAAAAAAGGCGAATTAAGTAGAAATGACCCTATAACTCCCACGAGAACACCATATATGGGCATAGAGTCATTAGGGAGAACACGTTGTTAATGGGGTCAATGACCTCTTTTTCCAAGGTCGATTTATTTGTTGTTGTTGTTGTAAGTGCACGCTCGAGGCGAATGTCAAGGTGTCCAGAAATAGGAAACAGCATTTGTTGTTGTTGTTGTTTTTGGCACGCTCTCAGCGAATGTTATGAGTTTCCAGAAATAGTATTTGTTATTGTTGCTCGAGGCGAATGTTATGATCCAGAAATAGTATTTGTTGTTGTTGCTCTCACAAAATGTTATGAGTTTCCTGGAAACAGTTAAATCACGTGTTTCCTTCTCAGCCAATCAGAGGGCTTTGTTTACATATGGTTTTCCCCGTTACATAACAATTCGCCCTTGAGATTTCGTATATAACGGGCATGCAATATGATTCAATTATCAGAAAGTATTTTGACACAGTGCAAACAACTAGCATGGATAGAACAATTAGCATAATTGATGAGCTTGAGGTCTTGGCAGCCGCAATTAGCAATATAAGTGCATTTTTATTTTCAAACGAATTTTCCTTGGACATCCTCCAGTATATTCAGCTAAAACGTAAATATATTCCTTTACCCCAAACCCCTCACTCCCCCCCCCTCCACCAAACCTTACAAACCTCATTATAATCAATGGAAAACATAAAATATATTCTTTTTACCCTAACCCCCTCCCACCACTGTTTTACAACCCCAAAATCTCACAAAAAGAAATAATTATCCTTTTGTTAAATTTTGGCTTTCCTCAATTGTAATATTTTATCTAACTGAGACATCCATCGCTCTGTTGTTATTAGCCCGCTATGTTTTGACATAAAGCTCTCCGCGCGAGGCATATAATTAGCTCTGACCCTTTTTAAAGCATTTCCTGCTCATTAGCAGTTTAGTTTCCATAGATTTCACAGATTCAAAAGGACGCGACTAAAAACATATTGTTATTTATTGGATAACTGAAAAAGAACCATAGCTCAGATCAATGCTTCGATGTTTGACTAAATATTCACATTTTCAACGTTTAGTATTAGGGGGGGATTTTCTTCAAACAAACTCAGCCGGCTTTTGAACGGCTCAGTGAGCCGAAATTCTCAGATTCAAAAGGATGCGACATCTTTCGGTGGGGGGCGGGGGTGTTTTTCCATGTCTTTTCTCAGGGATATTTTCCGTGGGGATTATTTTCCTCGGGGTGTTTTTTCTGGAGGTAGGGTAAATACCAGCTATCGTAAAAGGATATGGAAAGATAAAAAATACCGTTAATACTTTAAATGCATCAAACAAGGCATGCTCAATGCAGATTAAAACCAGAAAAGAACAGAAACGCCTAAAAATAAGAAATTAGGCTGACTTATATAGGCAGGCTTTTGAACAGCTCAGTGTGCCGTAATACTCAGATTCAAAAGGATGCAATATCTTTCGGTGGGGGGGGGGGTATTTTTCCATATCTTTTCTCAGGGAAATTGTCCGTGGGGATTATTTTCCTCGGGATGTTTTTTTCTGGAGGTGTGGTAAATACCAGCTATCGTAAAAGGATATGGAAAGATAAAAAATACCGTTAATACTTTAAATGCATCAAACAAGGCATGCTCAATGCAGATTAAAACCAGAAAAGAACAGAAACACCTAAAAACAAGAAATTAGGCTGACTTATATAGGCTGGCTTTTGAACGGCTCAGTGAGCCGTAATTCTCAGATTCAAAAGGATGCAATATCTGTCGGTGGGGGGCGGGGGTATTTTTCCATGTCTTTTCTCAGGGATATTTTCCGTGGGGATTATTTTCCTCGGGGTGTTTTTTTCTGGAGGTGGGGTAAATATCAGCTATCGTAAAAGGATATGGAAAGATAAAAAATACTGTTAATACTTTAAATGCATCAAACAAGGCATGCTCAATGCAGATTAAAACCAGAAAAGAACAGAAACGCCTAAAAATACGAAATTAGGCCGACTTATATAGGCCGGATTTTGAACGGCTCAGTGAGCCGTAATTCTCAGATTCAAAAGGATGCGATATCTTTCGGTGGGGGGAGGGGGTATTTTTCCATGTCTTTTCTCAGGGATATTTTCCGTGGGGATTATTTTCCTCGGGGTGTTTTTTTCTGGAGGTGGGGTAAATACCAGCTATCGAAAAAGGATATGGAAGGATAAAAAATACCGTTAATACTTTAAATGTATCAAACACGGCATGCTCAATACAGATTAAAACCAGAAAAGAACAGAAACGCCTAAAAATAAGAAATTAGGCTGACTTATATAGGCTGGCTTTTGAACGGCTCAGTGAGCCGTAATTCTTCTTTCTCAGATTCAAAAAAGGATGCAATTAGTATATTTCACGAAATTTTTTTACGTTGTGCTTTCTTAGTGATAAATGCTTTTCTAGACAAAATTATATGGATGAGGGTACTAACTTTCTTTCTTTAAAAAGGGAGAAATTATTTTGATACTAATTTGTTTCTCTTCTTTTAAGGCCAATTGTGAAGAATACTTGTCGCCGTCACCCGCTAAGAAAGCAAGAGTGGATGAGCCAAGACCATCCATTATTAAGTATGTTGGCCAAACCCCAAAACAAGTGTTGTCGGCCCAAGTGCAGCCATCACTGCCAGCCCCCATACAGTCCGGTCGAAAACCGAAAAGAGAATTGGCGGCTTCTTATAATATGGTGAACCCTGCCGGCTCAACTATGCAATCCCATAACATCGCAGTCCAATCTGCACAAGAACATAGCGACGCCGCCCCGTCCACCCTCCAACACGCACTATCTGGACCATCCGGCACCCAAACCCAGACAGATTATGCAAAGGTAAGCATTTTTTCCTACCTATCTATTTCTTCCAATTTTTAGTCCTTTTCAATCCCAGTATAAACTTATCTCTGTGAGATAGTAACCCCTATTACATATCTAAATGTAATTTTTTTGCAAAGAAACCGCTCTTTTCTAATCTTTGCTATCGCTTCGATATCTCATAAGTGAATATTTTTAGGTAATTTCTATTAATAATCACCGCCTTTGAAACTCAAAATGCTACTTTTGCTAGAATATTATAGTTTTAAGTGGCCTAGAAGTAAACCTTTTATTTCATCACAGTAAAATTATGTCAGAGATATTAAAGGACATTGTTCCCCCTTTTAAATCAGGTCACTGTTATCGCATACATTCAGCAGTCTGCTGAAACGGCTCGTAGTGAAGCCGAAAAGGGATACTATATCCAGGACATAATTTCCTCATAGAAAACTGCCTTTGTGTTATAAACTGCCGTTTTATTTAAACACAATTTTGTATGAGGAGGCTATCAAGTAAAGACCACAGTTTTTTGAAAAGTTGATTAATTTCTACCAATTTCTTACATCTTTTCGCTTTTCGTTTTTTTTTCAACACTGTTAAATTAAAATTTCATATATTTTAAAAGATGTTTTTCCCCCACTCAATTTGTGTTGGACAGAGATTATAGCATTGCAATCTCTTACACATAGGCGTAATTCTAATTTGTGTAACGATTGTCTAGATCAACTTGCCAAGATTTTGCATGGAGAGACATTCCTGAATAAGAATTAACGGTTCTCGAATTTAATTGTACTGTTTCCCAGAGAATACGCTTGGAAACAGAACAGACACGCGATTAAAAATAATCTAGGCTCATTTGCAGTCATAGACAACCTGTATGGGAAGTAGGCGAAACGACTTATGCCGCCTAACAATACGGTTTTTGAGGCATTATGTAAATGATCAGGAGCCACGGAGCCCGGAATGCGCCGATGGGTCTGGGATGCGCCCCAGGACGGGAAGCACCGGGGGAAGCGCCACGGGCCCGAGAAGCGCCACGGGCCCGAGACGCATCGCGGGGCGCGATGCGGGCCCCGAGAAGCGCCGCGGGAAGCGCTGCGGGAAAGTGCCGCGAAAAAAATATTTTTTTTAACACTTTGAAAATAAACGACCAAATTGTCGCCTTCTATGTCATATCTTAGATTATCTTAAGTTGGAACTTTCAGTTGAATTAACCATATGTTATTAAGCAATAATAATCCAAATTTTAACAGTAGAGGTGATTTGAACACTTTGAAAATAAGCTATTTTTTCATTTATAGACTGTTCTGGTTCCATACTCACCATCTCCCCCCTGCTCGTCAGTTGGAAAAGGAGAAGACGATGTATCTTTGGAGTATTGTGAAAATGATATGTCTTTGCAGGGTACCCTTAATGAAATACCTGAAAATATCGATGATTTTTTAACTAATCAATTTAATTTAGATAGTAGCACAATTGAACAGGGAGACTTACCTTTGCTATGTCCTAATAATTTGCAGTTTTTAGTGGTTTTTCCCGGGTATTTAACAGGTAACCATCAAACCTCCTATACCCTAACGACTCCACTTCGAACAACTGAAGTGGTGCATTCGCCAGATATTGTTGAACACCTTGGGGGAGGGGGTAATATACCCGAGGGGGAGGAGGGTACACCATTTCCCGATTTTCAATTGTCCAACAGAATTTTAATGCAATAGTTGTTTACACTGCGACGTTTGGAGACCCTTTTAATTCACTACTGGGGGGAAAATTTGTTTTTGACCCTGTAGAAATTGTACACAACTATGTAGATAAAATTCGTGCACTTCTGGAGAATCAAATTCAGTTGTGGGGAGGTAGGGATTCAATTAAGGTTTCCATTGTTTTAAAAGTGTTTTATTTAAATGAGGGAAAAAGTGAAGTTTATTATCATTATATACATTCCGAGATGCGTTTGGTTTATTCGAATTTGGAAAATTTTGGGGGAGCTTTCATAGATTGGTTCGATCAAATTATAACGCATCTTGAGAACTTTAATGAAAATGGGAGTGGGTCTCTAGTTCTTTTTGTTGAAAATTTAATTGTTAATATTTGTAAATTTAAGATAGATTTTATTTTAAGAGGGGGGCGGGGCAGGGTCTGAGGGGTCAGTAGTTTTAAAATATAATCCAGATCTAGTAGGTTGTCGTGGTGTCCAGAAGATCTGTTTTGAAACAGATCAAAAGTGTTTCAGATATGCTTTCCTAATATCAGCCTTTCAGCCTCTAGTAGATGACACTACCAAGAAGAATTTAGATCATTGGCCTGTGCACGGGAAGGATGGGGCCGATTTTCCAGTTGTAGATTTTTCTTATTTAGAGGGTAAATTCCCAGTAACACTAAGATCCATTGACATTTTTGAAAGGGATAATATTCACTTAAATATCGGCGTTACTGTGGTACAATACGAAACAGAATTTGAAGATGGAACTCGTTCTAAAAAGAAGGGGGTGGTATTCCCCATAAGGGGCCCGTCAGTTGATTTGGTTAAACACTGGGTTTGGTTGCTTTACACACCACCTAATCAACCGAACACAATCGGTCATTTTAACCCTATCACTGACATTAGTAGAGTTCTGGGGGAGGGTAAAAAGGGGCGAGGGGTACGTTTCTACTGTCCAACATGTCTCTCTAGATTTTGGACTGAACTAAAGCTGCAAAATGATATGAGGCATTGTAACCGCCACGGCTACCAGACAGTGAAAACGGTTTCAGGGGATAGGACCATTCTACGTTTCAAAAATTTTCAGAATACCCTCCTCCAGTGCAACAAAATCTCTTTGGACTGTGAAGCTAAGCTGGTGAAGGTGAATGATCCCCAATTTCCAAACCGAGTCAAAGAACATCAGGCTATTGCAGTGTCCTACGCTCATGCACAAAGAGATAGTTCTAACACCATGCAGTTGTTAGAAATAGTTGAAACATTGGATGAGGGGCTCAATTGCATGGACATTGCACTGACTAAACTGATTGGCAAGGCTAATGGTGCTATTTTTCGTTTGATAAATACTCATTATCCAATGGTTTTGTCTGCAGAGGATCGTCTCGCGATTAAAAATCAAAAAATATGTTGGGTATGTAAGGGAGAGTTTGCAGAGGTGGATAAGGGGGCTAAAGGGAAAAGAGGGGGGAAGGGGAAAGTCAGAGCCCAGAATCATTTGTGGCCGGAAAGCTCAGCGGGGCCTAGTAATTTTAGAGGGGTTGCGCATCAATCATGTAATTTAAATGTTAGCCAGCAGTTTTTCATCCCTGTTTTCATTCATAATTCTAATTATGATTTAAAACTTATTTTACAGGCAGTGGCACGTATGCATAGGGAGGGAGGGGGAGTAGATAGTCCATGGGTAAACAGTTCATTTACCTATAACATTATCTCCAAATCGGCTGAGAAGTTGCTGCTTCTCGAACTGAAATGGCAGGCAGTGGATAATGGGCATACGTGTTGGAATAAAATCAGGTTTTTAGATTCCTATATTTTTTTTCCCATGGCATTGAGTCAATTGATTCAATTGCAAAAAAGTGACAATTTTGATAGCTGTCCCTTGCTTAAAAATCACCTTCAAGACGGAGAAATGTATGATTTATTGACATTAGAAGGTATATACGCATACGACTGTTACTTCTCTGGTACTCGCTGAATCGAGGTGAAACTACCTCCAATTGAAGCTTTTTACAATTCACTGACCAACAGTGACTGCACAGCCGAGGAGTATGAGTTTGCCAAGAAGGTGTGGTCCAAGGGGGATTGTAAAAATGGGTGGGATTATTGTAGACTGTACTTGGCCAGTGACGTTCTAACTCTGTTGGATATAGTCTATAAGAACACAGACCAGATCTATTCAGAGTTCGGGTTAGATTTAGGCTATTATTTTTCCACACCCCATTTAGTGATGGATTTAATTTTAAAAATTAGCAGGGAGGAAATAGGCCTAATCACCGATGTAGATCAGCACCTTTTTGTAGAGCGTTCAATGACGGGAAGGTATGTTTTTCATGGGGACCGCGTCTTATCAACCGATCCGAGCGGACAAAGCACCGGTGCAATGTCAAATGCAGTGTTCTTGGACATGAACTCATTGTATCCCTCGGCAATGTCACACTACTCTTTATCATGTGGAAAATACCGATAGCTTGAGAATCCTTGTGAGGTCCCCGATATTACCACCGTTAAAGACTACGGGCCACAAGGATGGTTCTTTGAAGTTGACGGTCACATTCCGCTGGTGCTTCACGACTCAGTCAAAGATTTTGTCTTTCCATGTATCAATCGGCCCGCGAGCAGGGACTCTCTGAGCCCCTACAATCGATCATTGGTTGAGGATATGGGGATGCACTGGACTCCCTCCAAACAGAAACTGATTGCTGATTTGAACCCTAAAGAGAATATCGTTGTTCACCATGTGCTTTTGCACTGGATGGTGAGCCATGGTTTCAAGATCACCAAAATACACAGGGTCCTGCAGTTCAATCAGCGACCCTACTTGAAAACGTTTATCGACACCTTTGTCGATAAACGCTCTAGGGCAAATTCAAAGGTGGAGAAGGAAATGAATACGCTCATTCTAAATCCAGCGTTTGGCAAAATGTGTGAAAGCGTTCGTAATAGATCTCGCTGCGACGTCGTGACTGACCCTCTAGAGTGTGCACGAATTATTGCCGACCCCAATTTTACATCGTTCACGAGCATAGAGACTGGCATGGTTCTTCTACTCAAGCGAAAGCTCAATGTGGTGCTGAACAAGAATATTGCAGGTGGCAGTTCAGTGCTGGAAATTTCCAAAAACCTCATGTTGTCGTTCTTTTACAATTTGTGCGAGGTGCAATCGCCACGGGAGGGGGAGGTTAAAGTTTACTATGGTGATAGAGATTCTATGCTGTTAAATGTAAATGGGACTGAAGATTTATTGGGTGATTTTGGAAATGGGGTGCACATCAGCTCGCTGACGGATTTCACCAACTGGAATCCATCTCTCTACCCCGAGTTGGTGAAACGTCAAGCCCCCAACCAACTATTAATGTTAAAATCAGAGACGGGGAGTGATTTGATATCCAGGGGGGTGTTCCCGGGCCCAAAAGTCTATTGCGTTGAAACTCATAGTGGGGAAGAAAAGAAGGCGTGTAAAGGGGTGCCTACACATTGTGTAAAGAGCAGTTTCAACATGTGCGTGTACAGAGACTTAGTAGAAAGTAGCCGAGTGCCGAGAGCACAAGTTATTGCAATTCGCTATCTACAGTATAGACATTCTAATGTGAGAGTGGAAAAGAATGCAATGTCGTGTATATCGGACAAAGTCTATGTGCTCGAGAATGGTGTGAGTGTCCTATCCCACGGCCACTACCATATTTCAGACCGAGTTGAATGCGTAGACTATCGCAATCAACTTGGTCTGGATAAATTAACCTAACCTGAACTAACCACCACCACCACTCAACCTTTCATAAATTAACCTAGCCAGCTAATCTAACCCAAGCACTAACCACCACCACTAACCCATCCACTAACCCGCAATAGCAGTGACGACAACTATTCTTTTTCCACCGCCGCTCCCGGGGGGGGGGGGTCCCTTCCCGCGGCCGCCCAGGGGGGGGGGGGGGGGTCCTGCCCGCGGCCGGCCGGCCTTCGGCCCCGCGGTCCCCGGGGGGGGACACCACCTTTAAATTCACCGTAATGTGTTCAACTGTGCTAGCGTTTCCGTGATTTTAAGTGTGTTTTCTGTGTTTTTGTTGTATAGAAAAGTGTTTTTTTTGTACAGAAAAGTGTTTAAGTTGACAATAAGTGCTTTAAAAGATGGAGAGAAAGGTGTTGTACAGAAAAGTGTTTAAAGACAATAAGTGCTGATGATGGATAAAAAAGTGTTTTTTTTATAAAGTGTTATCGTTGCCGAGCAGTTTATATTGAACAAATATAGTTTTCATCTTGACCATGAAATTTTGTAAACTGTTCTTGTTGAACAAGTGTTATTTTTATCGGTGCAGTTCATGTTGACTGCAAATATTTGTTTTAATGCAGTGCCGAAATAAATGCTGCCGTGAAATATTGTTTTTTTTGTTGTTCTTGAATAGATAGATCCATGGGGAAATTATTGCTACTTATTCATTGAGCACATATAATTTACAGTTAGTTGCAGTCCGACTGTTGTCAACAGCATGTATCAATTTAAAACACCCTTCAGATCATTTCTGTGTGGTCCCTCAATGTTGGGGAAAACAACACTTTTAGCTAGAATAATTCAAAATTGCGATAAAATGTTTTTGGAAAAACCGAAAAAAATCTACTATTGCTATAGTATTTGGCAGGAGTACTATGATAAAATAAAAGCTATTGCCACATCCATATCAATACAATTCATACGGGGACTTGATGTTTTCAATAGTATTGAATCGAACTCGTGTTTGATTATTGATGATTTGGCTGAATCCATTGAACAGTTCTCACAGGAAATGCTACAACTGTTCACCGTTCGCTCCCATCATGAACACATTTCCGTTACTCTGGTTCTACACAATCTGTTTCATCAGAGCAAATGTATGCGAACCCTTGCTTTGAATTGCACCGTCTATATTATCTATCGAGTTGTTCGTGATTCTAGCGCGATCATAACTCTCAATAAGCAGATATACCCCGGCCCCCCAAAATTTCTGTTGTCAGCGTACACTCAGGCGACTAGCAAGCCCTACGGTTACATTTTGCTGGATCTTAATCAGAGCACGCCAGAGGATCTACGTGGAGTCACCGACATTTTCAACAATGAAATTACAGTATATCTTCCGGTGAACAGTAGAAAAGGATATTAGTCGCCATTATGACATTGAAGAAACAACAAGAACAACCGTATATATTTTTCGTTTTAATCACTTCAAAACCATTGCTTGGGAAGGCTATACTCAAACATGGGGTTGACAATGATTTCATTAATCTAATATCTGAACTGTGTTTAAATTTAACTGAGGGCAATGTTCAACTGCCAGAAGGTGTTAGACAACAGAAAAAGCAACATCGTCCCACTGTACGCGCATGGGATTTTAAAAACAAGGGAAAACATATTAAAAGAAAATGACTCCTTCAGGCTGGCGGTAGCTTTTTCACACTTTTACTACCGATAATTGCAGGACTTGTAAACAGTTTTCTCTAGTGAGAATGGCAAAACCCTATAAATTGACACCATTTGAACTTGTCCTCTCGCCTGTCGAACATTTTGAAGACAATCTAAGCAAATTCATTAACGATGAGAATATTGCCGATGAAAAAAAACTGATTTTACTTCAAGATGGATTGCGACGTGTGGACAAACACAAACCATATCGTGAGAGACCCGTCGCCACTGATCCCTCTAAACAGGAAACATCTCCTCAAGATTCTGCAGTGCAATCAAAGGAGAAGGAATTGAAGTCGAATGTATTAAAATTGGAAACCTATTGCCACTGACCTATCGAGAACAGAGTAAAAGAGTATTATCTTATCTCATGTTGGAAACTGGTGATCAAGTTCAAGTCGAGAGCACAGGGAAGCGAATTATAATTCAGGTAAAAAGTTATAATCTAGTTGATTTAATTTGTGATATGGTGACGAATCGTAAAAGGCTGATATCCTTTGATGATAATCTATACACCCTTCTGTGTGTATCAAACTTTCCCAAAAGTCTTATTGGCAATAAGCAAATTCTAAAGAAACTAAGAGAATATAGTTCATCAACAACACCATTTAAAAAAGAAGAAGATTCAATATTTGAAGATACTAGCACTACTGATTTTACAATACCTGTGGTTGCTAGTCAAAAGCGAAGACGAATTGATTTGCCCACAAGTGTGCAAAAGGGGAGTGGACATTACACTACGTGTTTACGTTCAAAATGGATGAAGTTTTGAAAGGTGTCTATGAAAATATTGGTGAAGCGGGGAGTTTAAGTTCTCCCAAAACGCTTTCCAAAGTCTCCGGCACCAAATTGAAAAATGCAAAAGAGTATCTAGAAAATGAACCGAGTTACACACTACATCGGAATCACAGGCTTCGCAGTAAACAATATCGACAAACTAAAGCCTTTTTCCCTCTGCATATAATGCAAATGGATCTTTTAACTTTAGCCGCACTTCAACAGCGTCACAATGCACCCTACAAATATATTCTGGTGGCAATCAGTATCTTTAGTCGCTATGCCTATGCCATTCCATTGCAATCAAAGAGAGGTGTTGAAGTTGCTCGGGCCATTGAAAGTATTCTTGAACTGGATTTGTATAGAAAAATTCAATCGGATCGCGGTAGTGAATTTGTTAATCCACATGTGCAAAAGAATCTTTTGAAATATAATACAATACTTGATCATAGTCACTGCCCTATAAAGGCTGCTGGGGCTGAACGATGAATATGAACGATTCTTCTATTAATTTAAAGATCTTGCAAATGGAAAAATACGTCGGCTTTTATTCATGATTTAGATAAAATAATTTTGATTTATAATAAACGACCACATCGATCTCTGTCCAACTCTACATGACCGGATGTTCATTACAATTAAAAGACGTTTGATTTTTTTCTATAGCAATAATCTACTGGCACTGAGAAGAAAAAGAAGAAGAAAGTCAAGGCTGGTGATACTGTTCAAATTAATAGAACCACCAAATTTTTTAAAAGGGAACTTATTTATGGAGCACTTAACTTTTTAGAGTGTCCAAAATCCTGGACACCGAGCCCACGACATATCGACTGCAAAACATCAAAGATGACGAGAGTCTCATTGTTTCTTATGAGTATGAATTACAAACAGTTAGGAGCACTAGTGAAATTTACCAAATTGAAAAGATATAAAAGAGTTGTAATCTTAGGGGCTAGAGACAATTGTTTGTTTACTGGCTAGGATACAACTCAGATTTTGATTCTTGGGTCAGTGCTGAAGATATTGACAATGCCCAATGATTTCTATGTGACTTTCATGTCCAATGTTTCTGATCCTCTCTACAATGACCTTGAATAGAACAAGTGATTTTTGGACGAAACTCTCCCCCACCATCATATTCGACGACGGAAAGTATGAAGTGGCTCTTGTCAACTGTATTCTCCAAAATACCTACGACATCCTGAGAAAGGATCGTAAAAATGAAATAAAAATTAGACCCTATGATTGGCCGCCACCATCCTCAAGTGATCAAGAACAAATTCAAAAAATCAATTGGATGGATTATCCATACATTGAATTACCCTACGAGGAACTCACCTGTATGAACGATTTATGTCGTTCTATTAATAAAAGAATTTCCACCCGTAAAAAATGAGCTTTTCATTTCAACTATTCAAAGGAGGAGGCCAAGATCTACATTAGTTCACCTATTGCCAGTGAAAAGGTTATTCTCAACGATAATCTAAAGGATGTTCTTGGTTTTAAGCTCAATATAATCAATGGTAAAAGTGCCGGAAACACTAATTTCATTTTCGCTGACTGCCCGCCTGCCTTCATCACGGACACTTGAATATTTCTCTACGCTTCATTTTTAGAAACATTTCGGGTTGGTAATTCAAATGTTCCCCTCCTACGAGTTCTTGAACGAAAAACCAATCAAGAACATATTCACCACTACAATATAAAGCATCTTCAGTATATTCCCGTAAACACTTCCTATTTGGAACTCTGTCAGTTAACACTAAGAACCGAATTGGTTGATCCAATAGAAATTTCAAAGGGTTTGGCTGTGATTACATGCCATTTTCGACCCATCGTTCAAAGGCAAGATTTCTAATAAAAAAGTGGTATTCACATGTCCTGATATTAACTGCTATGTTAATACTCTTGGCCCGAGACAACAGGGAAATGGAATGGACTATTACAAAGGACGCTCGTCAATGTCTGTATATGGTATTGGCAGCTGGTTTGCTAAGCTTTTTCGCTCGTCGCTACCACTGGCTAGAAAATATCGTGGACCGGATGAGACAGATCTTGCATCCTCTACGCTATCCGATTGGATCTTTGGCAAGGATTTTAAAAAAAGTGCTTAGGAAAATATTAGGTCTAATGCGCGAACCCTTGGCCAGGAATTGAAACAGACTGGTCAAGGCTTATAAAGGTCAAGAAACAATGCATCACTCATCAGTCTCTAATCAGGTCGGAAACGAAAGACATCATCCCTCTTGTCAAAGAAAAGAAGGAAAAAGCCGACACGTAGTGTAACCAGAAGTCCCAGGAAGAAAATTGTTAGATCGAAACTAGATTTCTTCTTATAAAATGTCCTACCTACCACATAAGGATTCTCAACCTTCAATCACCACCTCATTGAATATATTGAATGCAGAAAATGTTGATGTGTGTGTTAAACGTGGATACTATGCACAATTTTATCCAAAACAACCCCTCTCCGATAATATCCACTTTCAAATTTATTCCAATGAAGACTACTTTATGGACATGTTTTCGACAATTATAGATTTAGGAATGAAAGTCCGGAAATCCGATAATACAATGCCAATTCGGGCCGATGAAATATCCTATGAAAATTGTATACTACATAATTTATTTCGTCAGATCAGTGTCTACATCAATGGCACGCTGGTGAGCACAAGCAACAATCTCTCAAATTATACGATCTCTATGCAATTCATGCTGATGACACCCAAGTCATATAATGAACTAAGAGGCACCTCCAATGGATATAAATATATGACTAATAATGCTAGTTCAGATACACTTAAAAATGCTACAACTAGTGAATTATATCTAGTTGGAAAAATATATCTTGAGATATTCAATATACCCCAATGGCTGCCGCCCAATGTAAAAGTGTATATAAAATTAACGCTTGCACCCTCCAATTTTATATTGAGAAAATAACTTGCTGCCAATCCTGATGTAAGTCTCTCCCTCACCTCGGCAATACTTCATGTACGCAAACAACAAGTTATGAGTTCTGTTGCTTTGGCCGTGGAAAAACTGAGAGCCAATGGCAACAATATTAAACTACTTGTTCCTCATAAAATCACCAATCAACGTCATATTGCTATGGGGTCGCGCATCTTCACCGATTCATCCTTTATCAATGGTGAAATCTCGCCAAAACTAGCGTTGGTATTTTTAAAAAGCGCCAGTGCAATATGATCATGGACTGAATGTCCACATAAATTCGAGATTTTTGGACTTTCATCTCTTGTGTGCAAAGTAAACGGCATCCCACTCTACAATCTATCTTTTGATAAATCCTATAGAACATTGTACGGGTTGACCATGCAAACCCTAGATCATGACTCTCAACTATTTGAAAATGGTATAACCGAAGATATGTTTACTAAAACACATGGTATCATTGTACTGGATTTGTCGGGTACACAGGATATGAGTATAGTACGTACGAGGACTGTGCGTTTAGAGTGTACATTTGCCAACCCATTGGCTGAGATTATTGCACTAATCTCACTAAATCAATATGAAACCTATTGGGAAATCACTCCCAAAGGCAGTGTTCTACTAGACTTAGCGCCATGAACACCAGTCAAATAATCAGTGTATTTAATATGGACCCCTACATGTCCCAGTACAAATCCTATTGTCTGCCCTCGGACTTTCTTGGAAAAGTTCAAAGTGTCAACAATACCTTAATTATTGTTAATAGCAGTCCGTCGACTGTGCTGACGGGTCATTGGCTGTGCCTCTTTCAAACAATAAAAGCGATTTAATTTTTTTATCCTCTTGGTCTACCATATACATTCTAATCTCCCCACATCAGCAACTATATCGAGAGCAGTGGGAAAACTATTATTCAAAATCGGAAGAGGGTGCAGGATCTAACGACTAAAAGCTGTGGCTTCCATGCACTACTATATTTTGTGTTCCGATGTCGCGGCTATACTTACAAGCAGTTTCTTCACATTTATGTTGACAATCCACGTCTGAATGACTTTCTAGTGGAAAATATCCTCTCAGACCTATATGGTATTGATTTAAGTGCCCTAAGAGTAAAGTGATTAAAAAATGTTTGTGAATTTGTTTATTAATAAAATGAATATATATATAAAACAATGTCTTTAAATCTTCACTTTAGACTTATTCATCTTCGATGTATAGGCAACTGTCGTGAACCACTAATGCTGGTAAATCATTTGGATTCACTGTATATTGATCTTGATTGACTGCAAAGTCAGGGTCACATTTTCTAAAGTACAATCTAACTTCACTCTTGTCATATGTATGTTTATAGTCAATGATACTATTTGCATTCATATTATGAAATTCACGAGTTTCAATCTGTCTATTTGAAGCAATATCACATACAATGTTTTCAAATGGTGAATCACATTCGGTAACTGCCAAATAAAAATCACTTGGTTTATAGTCATAGTAGGTAGTGTCATCAAAACGATGACGTAGAAACCAGATTGTCTTGTTACCCCAACAGTTGAATCGTAGACCAGATTCCTCTTCCCAGAATAATTTAAATCCAAGACGATACCAATCTCGTAGAAATAAACTGAAATCACGTTTGGGATTCTTTCCAATGATAGCGGGGTAAGTATTCTCCCACTGATCACATTTATCATAGTGACAATTGGAGCACAGGTGCCCTCTAGGATGAGAGTCACACCCCTCCTCAAGACATGAATTACATCCTTTAATTTGTACTGCATAGCCTCTATTTAATTTACAAGGATTACATAATTTACACTTTTCACTATAGTCATCAATAATTGTACAATTCTCAAATTGATTCCAACTGCCAAGAGTGTACATGCACAAGGGACATATATAGAACATTTTTCAGTGTCCGATGTCAACTCACTCAGAACTAAAATGAAACTGATCCTCTTCGTTCGATAAATTCAATGAGAGGGATATGGGGGAGGAGTAGCTCTGTGACGTTTCCTCATTCAAATGATGGGGGGAACCATCTACATTGAATCCATGGGCAATATTTTCAAAAGTATATCCACAATATGATTCTGCTTTGTACCAATTAATATATCAATAAAATGAGTATAAGCATTTGAGTCACATTTTAAAATTTTCATACAATAGTCCAATTGGTGGGAATCACTCCTCATTATATTGTCAAGATTTCCCCGACAAGAGAAAATACTGATATTAATATATAAATCTAGAAAAACATAATAAAAAATCAAATTTTTTTCCATAAAAACTAGATTATATATAATTCTCTCTTTATCAAATTTATTAATTTTTCAATCCTTTCATTTTGACTGCTGACTCTAGACTGACCCTGATTCGTTAGCTCTAACCAGAAAAGAAAGAGACCATTTTTGATTTCTAGAAAATTTTATTGAATAGTCACAACAACATCAATAATACATAGCATGTGCAATTAGCGATACTGTTTATTGTCTTCGATATGTTTCACCATTGCACTTAAAGCACATTTAAGTCTATTTACATGTGCTATATCAACTTTTGCGGCGAAACATAATTGATCCTCCATTTTAAATTTGCTCAAGGATATCATATATCTTGCATATACTGCATTCCATTCCAGACAAAGCCGCGATCCTTTCGTGATTTCCACCGCAATGCTTGGTGCTCTTGTACTATTATCATCAGCTCCACTATCAACTTCTAATAGGTTAAACATTCCACTCATCACCATCACAAATATATATCCAAATGAGTAAAGTCAAAGTGTTCTTCTCACTCCTTGAATTATATTCACAGACTAATAAAACTATAGCGAAAATCCTTTCTTTATATTCACTCCGTCGCTACTATGTAAACAAGCCCTCTGATTTGCTGAGAAGGAAACATGTGATCTAACTGTTTTCGGGAAACTCATAACATTTGGCTTGAACATCAACAACAAATAAATAGACCTTGACTTTCACTGAGAGCGTGTACTTACAACAACAACAACATCGACCTTGGAAAAAGAGGTCATTGACCCCATTAACAACGTGTTCTCCCTAATGACTCTATGCCCATATATGGTGTTCTCGTGGGAGTTATAGGGTCATTTCTACTGAATTATAACTTTCAATTTCTGATGATTTGACTGCCCACCGAGGTTAATATAACCAATTCTTTCATAAAAGCTTTATATCCCCCAGGGAATAAGTTGCAACCCTTCCTCCGGGCTCGGGGGGGGGTATGTTGACCCCGAGGTCTTTGTTGTCTGATCGTTGGACTATTTCAAACAAATTGGCAATCTCAATATTTTCATCGGATACATTTTGGGAAAAGAGGTTGTGTGGGGGAGGGGGATAGATGCCCTCAGATCCCTTTTAAATCATAAAGAGGTAAGTATAAGTTTTGATTTCCAATCAAATGAGCCACCTCAGAAGTTTATACGACCTCTCCTTACATAAAAAACCTTATGTGCCACGGGGCATAACATAAAAACTTGCCCCCGGGCTCTGGGGTTTTGTGTCTTCCCCGGAATGTTTACTATCTGATGTTTGAACTATTTTTAACAAAATGGCTATCTCAACATATTTATTGGATGGGTTTGGGGAAAAAGGGTGTGGGGGGGCTAATTTTTCTTCGATCTCTTTTAACTCTTTAAAAGTGAACTAGAACGTTCAATCTCCAACGAAATGAGCCCTCTCTGAAGTTTATACGAGTATCCCTTCTATAAGAACTATATATGCCCCCAGGGCGTAACTTACAGCGCCTACCCCTGGGTCCTGGGGGGTTTTGTCGACCCCGGAGTTCTTATTACCTGATGTTTGAACTGTTTTCAGCAAAATGGCCATCTCAAAATTTTTATCGGATGAGTTTGGGGAAAAAGGGCGTGGGGGGAGGTTAGTTGCCCTCCGATCTCTTTTGACTCTGATCAAGTGAACTATAACTTTTCATTGTTAATTGGATGGGCCTTCTCTTAAGTTTATATGGCATCCTTTCTGTAAAAACCATAAATGCTCCCAGGGCATAACTTACAACGCCTGCCCCCGGGCCCTGGGGGGTTGTGTCGACCCCGGAGTATGGTTATATGATCTTTGAACCATTTTTAACAAAATGGCTATCTCAAAATTTTATCGGATATATTTGAGAAAAAAAGGTGGGATGGGGGGGATAGTTGCCCTCCGATCACTTTTGACTCCCAAAAAGGCACTAGAACTCCTGATTTGAAATCGAATGAGTCCCTTTGAAGTTTATAGCCAACTCCTTCCATTTGAAATGTCTCCCTTTGAAAAAAAAAAACATTCAGTACTAAAACATTGGAGACGTATGGCCTTTACTATAGGCAACACTATTGCGTTGCCTCTGATTATTATTATTTTTTTCCTAGAGGCACTTCATATGGAAGGGGTAGTCGTATAAACTTCAGAGGGGGCTCATTCTATTGGAAGTTTGAAGTCCTAGTGCCTTTTTAAGAGTCAAAAGTTATCAGTGGGCAACTAGCCCCCCACGTCCTTTTTTACCCAAATGCATCCAATAAAAATTTTGAGATAGTCATTGTTTAAAATAGTTCAAAGATTAGATAATAAAAAGTCCATGTCAACACAACCCCCAGGACCAAGGGGCAGGCGTTGTAAGTTATGCCGTGGGAACATATATGGTTATTATTTAAGAGATTCTCGTATAAACTTCAGAGAGGGCTCATTTGATTGGAAATTCAAAGCTCTGGTTCACTTTTTAAGAGTAAAAAAAGATCGGAGGGCAACTATCCCCCTACGTTCTTTTTTCCCGAAATCCATCCGATAAAAATTTTGAGATAGCCATTTTGTTAAACATAGTTCAAACATCACATAACAAAAAATCCAGGGTCCACAAAAAACCCCAGAGCCCGGGGGAAAGTGTTTTCAGTTGTGCCCCGGAGACATATAAGGTTTTATGTAAGGGGTGATCGTATAAACTTCAGAGGTTAAGTACCAAATGAAAAGAAAGCTTGTCCCGTTCAACGAGTTTAATTAAAAAATTCTTTCGTGCAAAATAGTTAACCTAAAACTGAAAGGAAAATGACGAAGCCTTGATCCTCGTGCCCGAAATTCCCACTGTGATCCTTATAATTTGTCATTTACTTACTGTTTTAACATAATCAGACAGACGAGGGTATATAGTTAGTATTGATGCATGAGTTCTCCTAACGAGATTGTAAAGGTCTTTGGTTAGCCTTAAGATTCTATAGGAGAGGGGAGAAGGTAGTTATCCGGATACAGAAGAGGAAAAAAATTGCCGTATTTTTTATAAGGTTAATTTTAGATTAAATTTTAAAGTTTCCAAAGGCTGAATGACACAAGATTTCCTATGTGTTTCAACTCTTATGATCACCCTAGTTACGCCTATATGCATAGTAGAAAAAAAAAGATCTAACTAGAAAACAATCAACTTATCAAAAATTTTTTCACGTCAAAAACTAACTCAAAAGACGCTACGTGCACCAAAGTTGTGACATAAGGTGACCACATAATGGTATTAAATCGAAATTCAGTTCCAGGGAGTGTGGAGAGGAATGTGGTTTGAAACAGAATACATTATGTGTATCCAGGCTATTGAAAAGGTATATCTGCTATATCTTTGGATCGGCTAAGACTATTTAGATGAAACTTTCAAGGGTTATGAGAGGAGGATTAGAATAAACCAAAACAAACTATATGCATCCAAGTTGTAAAAAGGTTATACCTCCATAATCTAATGAAAAGCTAAGGAGATTACTAGAAACTTTGAGGGAATTTTGAGAGGGATCTGGAACTAAATCGACAAACACTATCGACAGATCCGCATTCTGGTCGTGAAAAAAAAACTAATTTGGAACATCTCAGGAACAGCTAGAGACATTAAGTTTAGAGTTTCTAGGTACCAGGTCTGTCAGAAAGACATATCTGGAATACTCGCAAACAGCTAAGGGTATCAAGTGGAAACTAGATGAACATTGAGGAAGATGTTGTACTAAATCAAAAGAAACATCCTGCACATACTTTGTCAAAAGGACATATCTTCCATATGCGAAAGACATACTAGCAAACAGCTAAGGGTATCAAGAGGAAACTAGATGAACGTTGAGGAAGATGTTGTACTAAATCAAAAGAAACTTCCTGCACATACTTTGTCAAAAGGACATATCTTCCATATATCAGGAGTAAAATTTAAACTTAAGTGTTTCAAGTTGGAGCTTTTGAAGTTGATTGAGAAGGATGTTGAACTAAATTAAATACTCTATCTGCATCTAGGTTTTCAAAAGGCATATCTACTATGGCTCAGAATCGGCCATTTTTTTTTTTTTTTTAAACTACCAGGGGACTTTGAGGAGTATGCAGAATTAAAGCAAAAAACACTATGTGAATCTGGGCTGTCATAAGACTTATCTGCCATATTCAGGAGAGGCTAAGGATAGTAAGTTCAATCTGTCAGGGAATACTGAGGAAACCCTTGAACGACATCAGAAGACACTATATGTATCCAAATTGTCAAAAGAGCGTATTAACAATATCTAATGAATGGTGAAAGTAACACTGGCCAATTAACAACTCACTGCAGCACTAAGCAACCTGAGGTCAACACAGCTAAGTACGCTCCTCTTCCATCTCAATCTATTCAAAGCCTACCTCTTTAACCCCTCCTAGGAAGCCCTCTTTTTATAAAACTTTCTTTACGACATCTTCCTATCCCATTTGGGAAAATCTCTCCTTTTTTCTCAGACAGTTGGCTGTTAGGGATAATCTTTGGCAATATGTATCCTAAATCCACAAAACGTGTCATAGCCATCTCAACCTTTCTCGCATTACAGTCTTGGAATGCGGGATTAAACTAAATTTTTAGCACAGCTTACTATTTGAGACAAGGTCAGTTATTCGGGTATCCAAGAGAATCCATAGCCAATTTTTCTGGAAAACATCTAGCAAATCCTTCTCCATCTTCGGAACGACCACGCTTCAGGACCATACTTGACTAGTGTCGTCACTTTAGCTTCCAATATTCTAATCTTGGTTTTAACACTTATCTTCCTATTCTTCCAAACTTTTTGCAACTGTGAAGAAACACCCTGGGCCTTGGTTATTCTACTTATAAAATCTTCACCATATCCACCGTCTTTACTAGAAATTAATTAAAAAAAGGTTTTTTTTCATCTGAAAGTAAGGAGCAACATTAAAAATTAAAACGAACAGAAATTATTACGTATATTAAGGGGGCTGCACCCTTCTCAATACCTCGTTCTTTACTCTAAAGTTTTTTAGTACTTTTAAAAAAGCATCTTATTGTTCTAATTAAACGGCCCTTGTGTTCAGGACTTCAGAGAGTCATTATTAAAGAATTGGGACCAACTTCAAACTTTAGCGTAAAGAGTGAGGTGTTCAGGAGGGGGCAACCCCCTTTATATACGTAATATTTTCTATTCGTTTTAAGTTTTGATGTTGCTCCTTACTTTCAGTTGACAAAGTTTTTTTTTTTTATGTAATTTTGATAATTTTTAAAATAATGCCAGGAAATCTGGCCCCACCTCCACGGAGAAACCCGCTTCCCACAGAAATATGATCTATACAATTCAATCCCGGTGAAAATTTACCCCGGACAATTATTCTTAACCACTACGCGTAAAATTTAGGCGAAAAAAGAAAGCAAGACATATAATAAAAATTGTGTGTAAGAATTCTGGCAAATTCCCCCTGTGTGTAATTTCTTCTGACCAGTTCACTCCATGGAAACTTCCCTCTCCATGGAAAATTCACCCTTGGAAAAACTCATCAGGAAATTATCCCCCCCCCACCTGAAAATGTATGCCTACATCCCAATAGCAATTACTATGCGCAAACAATGAACAAATTTTTTTACTTAAAGACCTATCCCCTGGGGCTGCGGGGTGTCACGTTATATGTAAAGGCATAGTTATTGGGCCTTTCAACTATGATGAACAAAATGGCTATCTCAAAATTATGATCGGACGATTTTGGGGAAAAACAGGTGGGGGACGGGGCCTAGTGGCTAGACCCCGGTGCCACACCGGCGAATTGACCGAACGCCGCCAACGAGAGGCTGGGTCGACCACCGCCGAAGTGTCGCAACGCCGCCGGCGCGCCACAGGCACACCGCCGCTGGCAGAGGCGGCGGCGTTCGTTCGACTTTAAATTAATTTTGCGGCAATTCTTTATTGCGTCAACCGCGGAGTCGGAGCTTTTCCTTCTCATGTGGTTTAGTATTTCGATTTTCCTGATTAAAAATCAAACAGGGCTTGCACTATACCCGAATTTTCGGGTATTTTTCCCGAAAATCTATGCGTCAACCCGAAAAAAAATTGGTTCCCCGAATCCCCGAAAATCACGCAATCTCGGTGCCACCCTTAGCGATTTATCACCAGTGAATTTCCCCGTCAAATATTACTTTGCATACCATAATTCTTCACTACTCTCTTGTTCGTTAATTTTCGTCTCTTGTTTAATACTCAATTGTTGAACGCCTGATAGAAAACATAATTTTCTTTCTGAAACATTTTTAAATGAGACTCAGAGAGGAAAGAAACTAACAAAATGAAAAATAAAATCAAAAAGGGTGAAAAAACGAGGATTTTGTCAGCCAGTGGCGAACCATGAAGAAGACAAAATATAAGCAAATATTTCGAGAAGGACCTCCGCCAAATCGTCCTCAGTGCTAAACGAAACAAAAGACAAAGAAAAAAAAAACGAAAATCTTACCTTTAGAAGTTTACCTTACAAAGACATTTTTACCCCCCCCCCCAAAAAAAAAACCATCAATTGTGAAAAAATTTAGCTATATAATAAGCTATTTAAAAGGTTGGGGAATTAAAGATTGAAACGGAAGTTACCCCAAAATATGATTCATAAATAAATTGTAAATTATTGCCTTTGGGGGGGGGGATAGGGTGCTATCATTTTTAAATCTTTTTTTATTGAAAGCTGGGATGACAAAACGATAATTATTTTTTTCATTTAAAGTGGAGACAGAAGAAAATGATATCAAATTCCCTGGGAAATTGAAATATTTTTTTGAAATATTTTCAAAAAATATTGAAATATTTTGATAGACCCAGGGCCCCCCATTGGGACTTGTTCATTGTCTTGGGTATTTTGTGATATCTCATAGGCTACTGGCCTAATTTAGCTTTTGTGTGTTCTCCCTTTTAATTAGATTCTTTGGATCTTATTGAATACCACGGCGAATCTATGACTGAGTTTTCCAATAATTTGAGGTATATCTGAATAATTTCGACATTTTCGTTGTTGTCTTTGTACACCTTTACTCATACCCTCAATTTTTTTTTTCAAGGAACACTAAGCTGTTTAACATTATTTTGCGTATTTCTTTGAACCATATAGTGACCTAGTTAATTATTAAGTAAATTATTTTCTAACGTAAAGCTGAGACAGTATCCTATCAAGGTGGTATCCAGAGGGGGGGGGGGTGTAGGGAGGTATTACATTTAAATGATAATATCTCAAATTTTTTTATTGAAAGCAGGAATGCCAAAAAGTTAATTTAAAGCATAGACGGCATCCTATCAAAGTGGTATCCAGAAGGGGGGGGGTAGTGAGCTACCATATTTAAATGATAATACCTCGATTTTTTTTGAAAGCAGGGATACCAATAAGTTAATTTTTTATTTATTTACAGCAAAGACGGTATCCTATCAAGATGGTATCCAGAGGGGGGATAGGGAGTTATTTTATTTAAGAGATAGCACCTTGATTTTCTTTTTTATTGAAAGAAGAGATGCCAAAAAGTTGAAAAGTTGAAAAAAATTAACAAGATTTTTGTGAGTTATACTTGATACAGCACTTGCATAGTTTTATCGACCAAAGGGAAAGGGACATATGCGTCCAACCGGTTTTTTTCTTCTTGATGAAACGGGTTTACTTTGAAAACATTCATTCATAAGTACCAGGAAGATCCTCACTAAAACGAATTGGTGTGACGAAAGCGATATCGACATCCCCACCTAACGTTGCGCTCAGGTGACAATGGCGCCCTTGGTCTAGTGCCCAAGTTACATTAAAAGGCCAGGTCATAATAAAAGCTTTCAATTGGGGAGGTTCAAGGAGGAGTCTTTTACAGTCTTATGACCTCAGGGTACTAGATGTTGCAGCATTCTTACGTATCTACAGTGGTTTAAAAAATTCGATCACCCCACAAATGATTACCAAAAATATGCACAAATATAACATAATATTTGGAATATTATAACACTTTTTTCAAAGCTTTGAAGAAAATCAAAAAAGGCTAAATACTCCTAACTACGCTTGAAAGCTATTTTAAAAAGAAACTTTTTGGTGATTTCCATGGATATGACCATAGCAGAAGCTTTGAGCCTGGGTGGGAATCAAAGAGGAGTCTTTGAGTATTTTAACCACAGGTGACTTATTGTTACGACTTTCTTAAATTTGGTAATTTTTGTGAGCATTTGGAAATCAAAGCTTAAACTTAATTACTGATACTAAGTGTCCTAACATTTTGCTTGGATTAAAACTGACGAACTTAGGAAGAAAATCTCAACATCTTCCGGGAGCTACTTCAGTCTGCATATTATTTCATTTAACCACATTTAAAACGGATGAGCTTTTCATTTTTTACCTAAGAAAATAGCTGGCACTTCATTTTTCTTCATACCGAATAAACCATTAAGTGTTTTTTGTTTCATTGTAATTGAAGTGTTCTCATGTGAAGTGTTCATCATGTATTTTCAAATTTGATCAATTTACTCCTTTTAGATGCAGTTTTTAATTTGACTGATATTAGGTATTTATGAGTTTTTAATTTGGAATGAATCCCCTAAAAAGAAAAAATGAATAATATCCAAAAGAGCAGCCAAAAGCAATAAAAAAGCAGCAGTTCGGTCTTAGCCTACATGACATATATTCTATAAAGAAGCCAAAAAAAACTTTAGAATGCATTTTTTTAAACGTTATTAAAAACCAGGTTTTAATACAAGAAGGCTTTTTAGGAACTCCAAAAGAGCAAAAAAAAAGAACAATCAATATCAAAGTCGCCCATTTCAACTGTTGATAAAGTTCAAAACTATATTCAAAGTTTTTACCCAGATAACTGACGAATTTTGTGATACGGTATTTCAAGTATGATAGAATGCAACCCTGCTTAACAGTATATACCAAGGTACCATTTCTACAAGGCCCCCGTACCAAACTGGTTTTTCTGGTAGGTAAACATGTCATTACACTCTTTGCCAAGAGATTAAACCAGTATTGTCTATAACTTAATTTACGTTGGTTAAACTTCCGATGGTTAAGAAAGCGTAACAGGTAATTAAAGTATGAGAAATGGGATGCTATAATTAGAATGATTTTAAGTTGAAACATTGTGACTTAAAAATAACTCAGTTATTTGCTTGCGTGTATAGGAATTCCAGTTTTATTTGCTTGCTTTTATTTTGTGTTAAAATAAGTAGTTTTTATATATTTTAAAAGAGCTTTAAGTGGTTTGAGAGACTCAGTTGCATAATTCAGTGTGATTTTTCTTAACTTGATGGTCATTAAAATCGGAATTTTTTTGTTAAATCAGTAGATTTTGTATATTTTAATAGAGCTTTAAATGGTTTGAGAGACTCAGTTGCCTAATTCCGTGTGGTTTTCCTTTACTTGGTGGTCATTAAAAACGAAATTTTTGTGTTAAATCAGTAGTTTTTGTATCTTTTAAAAGAGCTTTACAGCGTTTGAGAGACTCAGTTGCCTAATTCCGTGTGGTTTTTCTTTACTTGACGGTCATTAAAAACTAAATTTTTGTGTTAAATAAGTAGTTTTTGTATCTTTTAAAAGAGCTTTACAGGGTTTGAGAGACTCAGTTGCCTAATTCCGTGTGGTTTTTCTTTACTTGATGATCATTAAAAACGAAATTTGTGTGTTATATAAGTAGTTTTTGTATATTTTAAAAGAGCTTTACGGGGATTGAGAGAATCAGTTGCCGGATTCCATGTGATTTTATTTACTTGGTTGTCATTTGTTGTATCTTTTAAAAGAGCTTTAAAGGGTTTGAGAGACTCAGTTGCCTAATTCCGTGTGATTTTTCTTTACTTGATGGTCATTAAAAACGAAATTTTTGTGTTAAATAAGAAGTTTTTTTATATTTTAAATTATCTTTATGGGGTTTGAGAGACTCAGTTGCCTGTTTCCGTGTGGTTTTTCTTTACTTGGTGGTCATTAAAAACGAAATTTTTGTGTTAAATAAGTAGTTTTTGTATCTTTTAAAAGAGCTTTACAGGGATTGAGAGACTCAGTTGCCGGATTCCGTGTGGTTTTTCTTTACTTGATGGTCATTAAAAACTAAATTTTTGTGTTAAATAAGTAGTTTTTGTATCTTTTAAAAGATCTTTAATTGGTTTGAGAGACTAAGTTGCATAATTCCGTGTGTTTTTCCTTTACTTTGTGGTCATTAAAAACGAAATTTTTGTGTTAAATTAGTAGTTTTTGTATCTTTTTAAAGAGCTTTACGGGGATTGAGAGACTCAGTTGCCGGATTCCGTGTGGTTTTTCTTTACTTGATGGTCATTAAAAACGAAATTTTTATGTTAAATAATTAGTTTTTGTATGTGTTAAATAAGTAGTTTTTGTATCTTTTAAAAGAGCTTTACAGGGTTTGAGAGACTCAGTTGCCTAATTCTGTGTGGTTTTCCTTTACTTGGTGGTCATTAAAAACGAAATTTTTGTGTTAAATAAGTAGTTTTTGTATCTTTTAAAAGAGCTTTACGGGGATTGAGAGACTCAGTTGCCGGATTCCGTGTGGTTTTTCTTTACTTTATGGTCATTAAAAACGAAATTTTTGTGTTAAATAAGTAGTTTTTTTATCTTTTTAAATAGCTTTACGGGGATTGAGAGACTCAGTTGCCGGATTCAGTGTGGTTTTGCTTTAATTGGTAGTCATTAAAAACGAAATTTTTGTGTTAAATAAGTAGTTTTTGTATCTTTTAAAAGAGATTTACGGGGATTGAGATACTCAGTTGCTGGATTCCGTGTGGTTTTTATTTACTTTATGGTCAATAAAAACGAAATTTTTGTGTTAAATAAGTAGTTTTTGTATCTTTTAAA
This sequence comes from Artemia sp. Qi Xiang Cuo, assembly GCF_049724085.1. Classification (NCBI taxonomy): domain Eukaryota; kingdom Metazoa; phylum Arthropoda; class Branchiopoda; order Anostraca; family Artemiidae; genus Artemia; species Artemia sp. Qi Xiang Cuo. The sequence goes on along the minus strand of NC_142809.1, from coordinate 60,051,183 downwards.
AGAGCTTTAAGGGGTTTGAGAGACTCAGTTGCCTGATTCCGTGTGGTTTTTCTTTACTTGGTGGTCATTAAAAACTAAATTTTTTGTGTTAAATAAGTAGTTTTTGCATCTTTTAAAAGAGCTTTACGGGGATTGAGAGACTCAGTTTTAGCTTGTCACAGTTACATTTTCTTGATTTTTCAAAGTTCATTTTGAATTTCTTTCTTTGAAATGCAAGAGTTGTAATATTTCAGTAGTGTTTGGTTGTGGTTTACCTTGTCACAGTTACATTTTCTTGATTCTTCAAAGTTCATTTTGAATTTCTTTCGCTGAAATGCAAGAGTTGGAATATTTCAGTAGTGTTTGGTTGTGGTTTACATTTTCACATTTTCATTTTCTTTATTTTTCAAATTTAATTTTGTTTTTATTTCGTTGAAATGCAAGAGTTGTAATATTCCAGTAGTTTTTGTTTTTGGTTTCCCTTGTCACAGTTACAATTTCTTTATTTTTCAAAGTTCATTTTGAATTTCTTTCGCTGAAATGCAAGAGTTGGAATAGTTCAGTAGTGTTTGGTTGTGGTTTACCTTGTCACAGTTACATTTTCTTGATTTTTCAAAGTTCATTTTGAATTTCTTTAACTGAAATGCAATAGTTGGAATATATAAGTAGTGGTTTTTATAGTTTAAACTTTAAACAGAGAAAATTTATTGATTTTTAAAAGTTCATATTGAATTTATTTCGCTGAAATGCAAGAGTTGGAATATTTCAGTAGTGTCTGGTTGTGGTTTACCTTGTCACAGTTACATTATCTTGATTTTTAAAAGTTCATTTTGAATTTCTTTCGCTGAAATGCAAGAGTTGGAATAGTTCAGTAGTGTTTGGTTGTGGTTTACCTTGTCACAGTTACATTTTCTTGATTTTTCAAAGTTCATTTTGAATTTCTTTCGTTGAAATGCAAGAGTTGGAATATTTCAGTAGTGTTTGGTTGTGGTTTACCTTGTCACAGTTACATTTTCTTGATTTTTCAAAGTTCATTTTGAATTTCTTTCATTGAAATGCAAGAGTTGGAATATTTCAGTAGTGTTTGGTTGTGGTTTACCTTGTCACAGTTACATTTTCTTGATTTTTCAAAGTTCATTTTGAATTTCTTTCGTTGAAATGCAAGAGTTGGAATATTTCAGTAGTGTTTGGTTGTGGTTTACCTTGTCACAGTTACATTTTCTTGATTTTTCAAAGTTCATTTTGAATTTCTTTCGTTGAAATGCAAGAGTTGGAATATTTCAGTAGTGTTTGGTTGTGGTTTACCTTGACACAGTTACATTTTCTTGATTTTTCAAAGTTCATTTTGAATTTCTTTCGTTGAAATGCAAGAGTTGGAATATTTCAGTAGTGTTTGGTTGTGTTTTACCTTGTCACAGTTACATTTTCTTGATTTTTCATAGTTCATTTTGAATTTCTGTCGTTGTAATGCAAGATTTTTACTATTTCAGTATTGTTTGGTTGTGTTTTACCTTGTCAAAATTACATTTTCTTGATTTTTAAAAGTTCATTTTGAATTTTCTTTCGTTGAAATGCAAGAGTTGGAATATTTCAGTAGTGTTTGGATGTGGTTTACCTTGTCACAGTTACATTTTCTTGATTTTTCAAAGTTCATTTTGAATTTCTTTCGTTGAAATGCAAGAGTTGGAATATTTCAGTAGTGTTTGGTTGTGGTTTACCTTGTCACAGTTACATTTTATTGATTTTTCCAAAGTTCATTTTGAATTTCTTTCGCTGAAATGAAAGAGTTGTAATAGTTCAGTAGAGTTTGGTTTTGTTTTACCTTTTAACTTATTCAGTATCTTGTGTTTTATATTTTATTGTTGAATTTCTTTATTTTTCTTGCAAGAGTTGGAATATTTCAGTAATGTTTGGTTGTGGTTTACCTTGTCACAATTACATTTTTCACAATTTGTCACAATTACATTTCACTTAGAGTGGCGCGCCACTCTAAGTGAACCTAGGTCAACCCAACTTTTTGGATATCTCTCTCACTATGACTCTGTTTGTGTGTCGTGTCTGTGCGTGTCTCGTTTCTATGTGTGTGTGTCGTCTCTGTGGGTGTGTTGTCTAAAAAACCAGTCTGGTTGACAACGTGGAGTTTTCGTACTGCTCACTTTTTAGCACGGGGAAAGACCCAGCGGGGTCTCCCCACTCGGGTGGAACGGTGTCCCGGACAGGCCTGCCCCAAGCATCTCGTTTCAATTCGTGGGTAATCACGTTTCTTGATTGATTCAAAATGACCTTTGAAAAATCACGAAAATGTAACTGTGACAAGGTAAACCACAAGCGAACACTACTGAAATATTCCAACTCTTGCATTTCAACGAAAGAAATTCAAAATGAACTTTAAAAAATCAAGAAAATGTAACTGTGACAAGGTAAACCACAACCAAACACTACTGAAATATTCCAACTCTTGCATTTCAACGAAAGAAATTCAAAATGAACTTTGAAAATCAAGAAAATGTAGCTGTGACAAGGTAAACCACAACCAAACACTACTGAAATATTCCAACTCTTGCATATCAACGAAATAAATTCAAACTAAACATTGAAAAATCAAGAAAATGTAACAATGACAAGGTTAACCACAACCAAACACTACTGAAATATTCCAACTCTTGCATTTCAACGAAAGAAATTCAAAATGAACTTTGAAAAATCAAGAAAATGTAACTGTGACAAGGTAAACCACAACCAAACACTACTGAAATATTCCAACTTTTGCATTTCAACGAAATAAATTCAAAATGAACTTTGAAAAATCAATAAAATGTAACTGTGACAAGGTAAACCACAAAAATACAATACTTAAATATTCAAACTCTTTAATTTCAACGAAATATATTCAAAATGAACTTTGAAAAATCAAGAAAATTTAACGGTGACAAGGTAATCCACAACCAAACACTACTGAAATATTCCAACTCTTGCATTTCAATGAAAGAAATTCAAAATGAACTTTGAAAAATCAAGAAAATGTAACTCTGACAAGGTAAACCACAACCAAACACTACTGAAATATTCCAACTCTTGCATTTCAATGAAAGAAATTCAAAATGAACTTTGAAAATGTAACTGTGACACTGAAGTATTCCAACTCTTGCATTTCAGTGAAAGAAATTCAAAATGAACTTTGAAAAATCAAGAAAATGTAACTGTGACATGGTAAACCACAACCAAACACTACTGAAATATTCCAACTCTTGCATTTCAACGAAAGAAATTCAAAATGAACTTTGAAAAATCAAGAAAATGTAACTGTGACAAGGTAAACCACAACCAAACACTACTGAAATATTCCAACTCTTGCATTTCAGCGAAAGAAATTCAAAATGAACTTTGAAAAATCAAGAAAATGTAACTGTGACAAGGTAAACCACAACCAAACACTACTGAAATATTCCAACTCTTGCATTTCAGCGAAAGAAATTCAAAATGAACTTTGAAAAATCCAGAAAATGTAACTGTGACAAGGTAAACCACAACCAAAAACTCCTGAAGTACAAAAACAAATTAGATAAAAAAATACAATTTAACAGTGACAATGTAAAACACAACAAAACACTACTGAAAAATTCAAACTCTTGCATTTCAGCGAAAGAAATTCAAAATGAACTTTGAAAAATCAAGAAAATGTAACTGTGACAAGGTAAACCACAACCAAACACTACTGAAATATTCCAACTCGTGCATTTCAACGAAAGAAATTCAAAATTAACTTTGAAAAATCAATAAAATTTAAAATTGACAATGTAAAAAAACAAATATCAAATAATAAAATATAAAAATATATAAATAAAGAGAAAGTAATTAAAAAATTAAATTTTAAAAATAAAAAAAATGTAACTGTGACAAGGTAAACCATAACCAAACACTACAGAAATATTCCAACTCTTCCATTTCAACGAAAAAAATTCAAAATGAACTTTAAAAAATCGAGAAAATGTAACTGTGACGTGGTAAATCACATCCACACACGACTGAAATATTCCAACTCTTGCATTTCAACGAAAGAAAATAAAAATGGAAATGTTAAAATAAGCGAAATTGAACTATTGACACTGAAAATAACACCCAAACATAACTGAAATATTCCAACTCTTGCATTTCAACGAAAGAAATTCAAAATGAACTTTGAAAAATCAAGAAAATGTAACTGTGACAAGGTAAACCACAAACAAAAAATACAGAAATATACCAACTGAACTCAAAATGCATTTAAACTGAATAAAAGATTAACAAAGAAAAATCAAGAAAATGTAACTGTGACAATTTAAACCACAACAAAACACTACTGAACTATTCCAACTCTTGCATTTCAACGAAAGAAATTCAAAATGAACTTTGAAAAATCAAGAAAATGTAACTGTGACAAGGTAAACCACAACCAAACACTACTGAAATAGTCCAACTCCTGCATTTCAACGAAAGAAATTCAAAATGGACTTTGAAAAATCAAGAATATGTAACTGTGACAAGGTAAACCACAACCAAACACTACTGAAATATTCCAACTCTTGCATTTCAATGAAAGAAATTCAAAAAAAACGTTGAAAAATAAATAAGATGTAACTTTGACAAGGTAAACCACAACAAAACACTACTGAAATATTCAAACTCTTTAAATTCAAATAAATACATTAATAATGAAATTTTTAAATTCAAGAAATATTACGTGTATCAAGTTCATCCACAAACAACCACTACTGAAATATTACACATCTGGCATTTCAACGAAAGAAATTCAAAATTAACTTTTAAAAATCAAGTGATTGTATCTGTTACTAGGTAAACCAATACCAAACACTACTGAAATATTCCAACTCTTGCATTTCAACGAAAGAAATTCAATATGAACTTTGAAAAATCAAGAAAATGTAACTGTCACAAGCTAACCCAAAACCAATCACTTCTGAACTATTAAAACTCTTGAATTTCAACGAAAGAAATTCAAAATGAACTTTGAAAAATCAAGAAAATGTAACTGTGACAAGGTAAACCACAACCAAACACTACTGAAATATTCCAACTCTTGCATTTCGGTGAAAGAAATTCAAAATGAACTTTGAAAAATCAAGAAAATGTAACTGTGACAAGGTAATCCACAACCAAACACTACTGAAATATTCCAACTCTTACAATTCAACGAAAGAAATTCAAAATGAACTTTGAAGAATCAAGAAAATGTAACTGTGACAAGGTAAACCACAACCAAACACTACTGAAATATTCCAACTCTTGCATTTCAACGAAAGAAATTCAAAATGAACTTTGAAAAATCAATAAAATGTAACTTTTACAAGGTAAAACTGAGTCTCTCAATCCCCGTAAAGCTCTTTTAAAAGATACAAAAACTACTTATTTAACACAAAAAATTTCTTTTTTAATGACCACCAATTAAATGAAAACTACTCGTAATCAGTAAAATGAGTCACTCAAACCCAGAACAGAAATTTTAAAAGATACAAACAATTCTTATTAAACCAAAAATTTTAAATTTTAGTTCACCCCAAGTAAATCAGCACCACTTGTAATCAGGTAACTGAGTCTCTCATTACCCGTACAGATCTTTTAAAAGAAAACATAAATAAAAAATAAAAACAATTCCTTCGATTTTAATTACTACAAAGTAAACTAAAACCACACGGACTCCGGCAACTGAGTCTCTCAATCCCCGTAAAGCTCTTTTAAAAGATACAAAAACTACTTATTTAACACAAAAATTTCGTTTTTAATAACCACCAAGTAAAGGAAAACCACACGGAATTAGGCAACTGAGTCTCTCAAACCCTGTAAAGCTCTTTTAAAAGATACAAAAACTACTTATTTAACACATACAAAAACTACTTATTTAACAGAAAAATTTCGTTTTTAATTACCATCAAGTAAAGAAAAACAACAAGGAATCCGGCAACTGAGTCTCTCAATACCCGAAAAGCTCTTTTAAAAGATACAAAAACTACTTATTTAACACAAAAATTTAGTTTTTAATGACCACCAAGTAAAGTAAAACCACACGGAATAAGGAAACTGAGTCTCTCAAACCCAGTAAAGCTCTTTTAAAAGATAAAAAAAATACTTATTTAAAACAAAATTTTAGTTTTTAATGAACATCAAGTAAAGAAAAACCACACGGAATACGGAAACTTAGTCTCTCAACCACTTTAAAGATTTTTTAAAATATAAAAAAACTAATTTTTTAAAACAAAAAATTCTTTTTTAATGAAAACCAATTAAAAAAAAACAACACGGAATCAGGCAACTGATTCTCTCAAGCCCCTTAAAGCTCTTTTAAAAGATAAAAAAACTAATTATTTAAAACAAAAAATTCGTTTTTAATGACCATCAAGTAAAGAAAAATCACACGGAATTAGGCAACTGAGTCTCTCAAACCCAGTAAAGCTCTTTTAAAAGATACAAAAAATGAAAACCAAGTAAAGAAAAATCACATGGAATCCGGCAACTGAGTCTCTCAATCCCCATAAATCTCTTTTAAAAGACACAAAAACTACTTATTTAACACAAAAATTTCTTTTTTAATGACCTTCAAGTAAAGAAAAATCACACGGAATTAGGCAACTGAGTCTCTCAAACCCTGTAAAGCTCTTTTAAAAGATACAAAAAATACTTATTTAACACAAAAATTTCGTTTTTAATGACCATCAAGTAAAGAAAAAACACACGGAATTAGGCAACTGAGTCTCTCAAACCCTTTAAAGCTCTTTTAAAAGATGCAAAAACTACTTATTTAACACAAAAATTTCGTTTTTAATGACCATCAAGTAAAGGAAAAACACACTGAATTAGGCAACTGAGTCTCTCAACCCCCTTAAAGCTCTTTTAAAAGATACAAAAACTACTTATTTAACACAAAAATTTCGTTTTTAATGACCGTCAAGTAAAGAAAAATCACACGGAATTAGGCAACTGAGTCTCTCAAACCACTTAAAGCTCTTTTAAAAGATATAAAAACTACTTATTTAAAACAAAAATTTCGTTTTTTATTACCATCAAGTAAAGTAAAATCACACGGAATTATGCAACTGAGTCTCTCAAACCACTTAAAGCTCTTTTAAAAGATATAAAAACTACATATTTTAACACAAAATACAATCAAGCAAATAACACGGGAATTCCTATACACGCAAGCAAATAACTGAGTTATTTTTACGTCACAATGTTTCAACTTAAAATCATTCTAATTATAGCATCCCATTTCTCATACTTTAATTACCTGTTACGCTTTCTTAACCATCGGAAGTTTAACCAACGTAAATTAAGTTATAGACAATACTGGTTTAATCTCTTGGCAAAGAGTGTAATGACATGTTTACCTCCCAGAAAAACCAGTTTGGTACGGGGGCCTTGTAGAAATGGTACCTTGGTATATACTCTTAACTCCTGATTTAATACTTAGCCAGAAACTAACATTCTTCCTACCTTAGCCGCAGTAATTTTATTCTCGTTTATAGCACTAATCAATTTAGTGAATTAATCTATGAAAGATCTTAAGCCGAACTGGCCAGCCATGACAAAAAACCAACAAAGAGAAAAATCTCTAAAAGAAAACAAAGAAACGAGACTGTGGCCAGTGGAGAGAAAAGAAAAACAGCAGAAACAAAACAACGCGGATATTTCGCCTGTATACAAACAAGGCGTCTTCAGCACGAAAGACACACAAAAAAAAAAAACAAAAAAAAACTAAAAACCAATAAAACCACCACCAAAAAAAAACAAAAACAACAAAAATTCACAAACTGCGCAAACGAATACACGTAGGGAAAAGATGCTAATATAGAGTTACTTCAGTGAGGACACCAGAGTAACTGAGGAAAAAAAAAAAAAAAAAAAAAAAAAAAAAAAACTGTAAATTACTTTAATTATTCAGTTGCGAAATAATATTTCGCAACTGAATAATTGAAGTAATTTACAGTTTTTTTATTTTTCCTCAGTTACTCTGGTGTCCTCACTAAAGTAGCTCTATATTAGCATCTTTTGCCTACGTGTAGCAGTTTGCGCCGATTTTAAATTTTTGTTTTTTTGTTTTTTTTTTGTGTGGGGTTTTTTTATGTTTTAGTTTTATCTTGTTTTTTTTTTTTTTTTGTCTTTCGTGCTGAAGACGCCTTTTTGTTATACTCGTGAAATATCCGCGTTTTTTTTTTTCTGTTATTTTTCTTTTAGCTCCCCGGGCCACAGTCTCGTTTTTTTTTTTTTTTTTTTTTTTTTTTTTTTTTTTTTTAGAGATTTTTCTCTTTGTTGGTTTTTTGTGAATTAATCTGGTATACCATACAAGGATAGGACTTTTGCAAAAGCTCTCCTATCAGCTGAATCAAATTCTTGCTCATAATTTATAAATCTGAGGACTAAAGGTGTTTGATAAATCAGGCACTTTTCAATTATTAATCTAAGAGTTAAAATTTGGTCGGCACATCTCCTCTCCTTCAAATCTGGAAACAAATATGGTGGCATTGATTTTTGACATCCTGTTTTTATTCTTCGTTTTTGGACCATAAACCAGAACTCCTTTTAACAAATGAACTCAAAATGCTTTTATTAAAAAAAAAAACAACAAGCACTTAAGAAATAATATACAACAATAACATTCTTATAATAAAATGGTCGACCAATGTTTGTCTAAAACAATGCTTACTTCAGAATATGCAAAATAATTGTGGCTAACACATTTTGCACGCGGGCCAACTATGCTTTACCCCCCCCCTAAATGAGGGGACATTGAATGTGCAAATATATAGTCAAGATTATATAATTCAAATACATTTTTTCACTTGTCTTTGTGGCTATGAAACCGATTTTCTCAGATCTTACACTGAGATCAAGAATTTGGGTGTGTTCTGAATTATTAACAAGCACCGGATTCAGTGGCGGATACAGGAGGACGAGGGGAGCGGGTGCCTCCCCTAACGTAGTTCAAAGTAGTGTAATTTACCTAATTAACGCAAGTTTCCGATAATTAAACTTGCTCCTAACGCAAGTTTATCGGATCAACCTATTTTGCGCCCCTCCCCTAAAAAAAATCCTGGATCCGCCCTGACCGGATTATATTAGGCCAATCTATCCATCCAAAGTTCTATATTATTGTTATTATTATTTATTTTTCACCCTCACTATACGGTAGTATAATACGCGGAGTAGCACGCATAAAAAAAGAGAAAAACGAAAAATAAAAACAATGAAAAAAAAATACAAAGTGACAAAAACGTATAATTCACAACTGAAGAAAAAACAGATAAGGTGGGGCTGCGGAGAATCACGGACACTTGCTGTGTTTGAGAGCTCTCTCTGCAGTTCTTCCAGTTTACAGTAATAACAGAAACTGCAAATATTCACATAAGACCCTATAGAACGGTTATCAAAATTTGCTACAAAATTTAACATAAATGTAAATAGCAAGCCAAAATTTTAGTTTTAAGATTTTCGGCAGAAATGTCGAAAGAAACTATAAGAAATTCCTTTTTTAAACCAATAAAAAAGACAATATGAATATGAAAACGAACAATAAACGAAAATAAATTAATACAAAGTTTATTTCCCTAAAAACAAATTTTTAAAAGAAAGTAAAAAGCTAAAGTAAATGAAAGATGAGCAAGAATAAAGAGGAATAATCATTCAAACTTATATTGACGAAAAATCAGAACCATTGAATTAATGAGGTCTCAAAAGAACAAAAATGACAATATTTAAAGAAGCCAAACTTAAAACAAACAGAAATTACCACAAACAGCCGTAGAAATAACACCCTTAAGCCTTCTAAAGGCCAGAGCGTTGGTTCTGCTTCCCTGAATAAAACATTGTAATTTCTGATTGTTTTGGGTCTTCTTTATTCATTGATTACCATCTCATTTCGTTTTAAATTGGTATTATTATTTCACTTTTTTTCTGCTTGTCTTTGACACATGAATTTTTTTTTCTGCGATTTTTTTTTTTTTAGATTAACAAAAAGAAACGATTTTCACCACTATCTAATAGCCATTTCATCAAATCTTAAAATACAATATAAGAAAAACTACATTTTCCTGTTAGTTTTTGGAGTTGTAGGAAGAGACTGCTCGCTTCTTAAGTTTTTATTTCCGTTTCTGGACCAAGAAAACCTTATCACTTATCCCCTAAGACTTTCTTGACCCCATTAGGCTCATTTATATCAAAAGTGAAAACAAAGCAGGTATTGTTTTAGGAATTCTAGGGAAGTATCATTTTTCCTTTTCCAGACGTGAGAAGTGATGTTGACTTTGAATATCAACTAGAAAAATAACACAATTTTTTCAAACGGTATTCCACACGATTATAAATCGAATATTGAAATATGCACTAAATTATGTTTCAAATGTTGCACGACAAAAAAAAAATATATATTAAGAACAAATTGGCAAATGCAGATTTATAGGGAGTCTTATGCTAAAAGGGAGTAAGTCCAAACTTTACTTGAGAGTGAATTTTTTCCTCTAAGGATTGTAGAGTCCGGTACTAAAATCAAGTAACCGAGTCATTTTGAGAAATTTTACTTAAAAATTATTCATTTTAAATTAACTGGTTATTGGAAAGATGGAAAAGTATGATTCAAGTGGAAATTTTTTGCAAACACTTTTGAATTCTTGTTTGATTGCGTCGGTATATCTCAATAACTTACTGTTTCCTCTTTTTTTGAGAGTTTGTCTTTTTGTATTCCTATATGCATGTGTGCATTCATGTTTGTGTATGTTTTTTCTTCTGTATCTTATGTAAAGAATAGGTTATAATGGCTTCTGCCAGTAAAAATGTTTTAAGTAATTATTTCAATCTTTTTTTTCATTCCTGCTTAAAATCAATACTACTTTTTTTATTTTTAAGTTCCTTTAATTGCTCCTTATTCTTGACATTAAATAATTAGCAGCTCTAAAGAAAGCTGCTAATTAGAAAACAATCAACAGTTCTTCAAAGAAGAAATTTTGTTCGCCAAATAAGAAAAAAAACATTCAGTAGCTTTACACATACCATCAGGAAATATGGTTTCAGCACAACACCTTGTGTCACTGCGCCACCCAAGCTCTACAGGTAGACTGACCAACAAACTTTACAGCTGACTGAAGTCTGCAATAAAAAAATGTTGAGTATTTGCTCAATATTATCCTTAATAAAAGGCATATCAACCTGTGGTGTACTTCAGTCAATTAAATACATTTCATAACTGAAGGTAACTAAGATTAGCTCTCCATTTGAGTATTAAACAAGATAACTAATAGCACACTTGTGTTAACACTTGGTTATTACAGCTCATCGGTTAACAACTGTTCATAGGACCACATATTATATCATGCTCAAGTTAAATATATAACATGGAACATGATCGTTCTACATTATTGTCTCATTATATACAGCTCTTTTTTAGGGTACTACGGCCAATAGTGCTCCTTGAAAACGTAGGTAATTGTAACCATAATAGCTGTGTTTTCTGCAGCAAATATGGACTTTAACTAAGAAATAGAACTGACTTGAATTGAGGTTATATTTCTTCTATTTTTATAACTTGCTCGTTCTTCAAGATACATTGTTCCCACGGTTACTGACGCCCACGGGTTACCCAAAATTTTACCTAAGCCTGTTAAGCTTCTAAATCAGTGTAATAAAGGTCATTTCCGGGTAAATTTTTCGCAGTTCATATTATTTACTTACGAATAAAGTGAACATACCACTTGATGCCTTTTTTATGATTTTTACGAATATGATAATTGCTTCTATCGGAAATTCAACTTTACCCACCCTTATCCCCTTATGTGCAAATATATACCCTGAATTGTCACCCCACAAAGAAGTTATTAACACTAGTTAAGTTATTAGAAAGTGATTAAAAACATATAACTAGTTTTTAAATAAGTTGTTCAAGATTAAAATATTCCAAAAATACTTATTTATAACAATTCAAACCTCATTTATTAGGTAACTCAAATATAAAACGTTTTCCTACCGTTTCAAGTTTTTCGAATGCCGTCGACAAAAATAGCGCTGAATTTTACGATTCGAAACTTTGCCGTTGACAATTCATGGTATATTCCAATTCATGGTATATATTTGCACATTAGGGGGAGTAGGGTGGGTAAATTCAAATTTTTGATAGAAGGAATAATTATATTCGTAAAAAGCATGAAAAAAGGCATCGAGTGGTATGTTCACTTTATAAGTCAATTATATGAACTGCGAAAAATTTACCCATTTCTGTATAAGCGTTATTCCAAGAATTGTTTCAAACCATTACAAATATGTGGAATGCCAGAAAAAAAAACTTTAATTTTTTACCAGTGTTTTGCGGCTTTCCATAAGTATCCTCGTTTGGCTCTATACTGTTCCTTATTATGATTGTCAGTAGTGGTAATATTATACACTATGAATCAAAGTCAATTGATGATAATATGTCTATTCTGTAATTGTAGTATTAGCACCTGTGTGCACTACAACAGTCTCAAGCAATTACTACAACCCAATTACTACGGGCCGATCAGAGGCAACGCTATAGCGTTGCATATACTAAAGGCTTCAGCGTTTTTATTATTTATTTATTATTATCTTTTTCCAGACGCACTTCATATGGGACGGGTGGTCGTATAAACTTTGGAGGGGTCTCATTCAATTGAAAATCAGAAGTTTTAGTGCCCTTAAGGAGTCAAAAGTACTCGGTGGGAAACTCCTCCCCTCCTGCCCTCTTTTCCCCAAATGTATCCAATCAAAGCTGTGAGATAGCCGTTTTGCTAAAAAGTAGTTCGAAGATCAAATAACAAAACTCCATGGTTGACACAACCCCCTAGAGCCTGGTAGAAAGTATTGGAAGTTTTGCTCCAGGGGTATATATGTTTCTATGGAAGGGGTGTCTGTATAAACTTTGGAGAGGGCTCAATTGATTAGAAATTGGAAGTTCTACTTTCTTTTTTAAGAGTCAAAGTGATCGGAGAGCAACTAGCCCCACCCCACGCCTTCTCTTCCCCAAATGCATCCAATCGAAATTTTGACTTAACCATTTAATTTAAAATAGTCCAAAGATCATATAATAATGCCTCCGGGGTTGACACAACCCGCCAGAGCCAGGGCGCAAGGTTTGTAAGTTATGCCCTGAGGGCATGTAAAGTTTTGTGGAAGGGGCGGTGGTATTAAATTTGGAAGAGTCTCATTTGATTGGAAACTGAAAGTTCTAGTTACCTTTTTAAGAGTCAAAAGTGATCAGAGGGCAACTTTTCCTCCAATGCCCTCTTTGTTTCCAAATGCATCTGGTTGAAATTTTGAGATTGCCATTTTGTTAAAAATTGTCCAAAGATCATATACTAATACATGTAGGGTTGAAACAACGCTGCAGAGCTCGGGGGCATGATTGTAAGTTATAACCTGGGGTATATAAGGTTCTTATGGAAGGGGTGGTCGTATTAATTTTGGAGGAGGCTTATTTGATTGAAAATTGAAAGTTCTAGTTTCCTTTTCAAGAGTCAGTGGTCGGAGGGCAGCTCCCACCCCACGCATTCTTTTCTCCAAATGAATTCGATCGAAATTTCGAGATAGCCATTTTGTTCAAAATATTTCAAAGATCATATAACGTTGCCTCCTTGGTTGAATAAGTAAATTTTAAAACAAGTAAAACTTAAATTGAATATGCAAGTCAAGCTTAAAACGAACAAAACACACTACAAACGAGGGTTTGGCTGCTGCCCCGTTTCCTAACTGTAAAACTCTAATGCCTACTGCGTCATAGGCACTTTACTGAAAAATTATTATATTATAAATATTTCCTTTTTTACTTATTATAACATTGAAAATAAAAATAAAAAATTACAGCGAAATAAAGTCTTGAACTTGAAAATTTTGAGCTTTCAGCAATTAATATTATTGTATATCAAATATTCCTTTTAATTTATTAGTTCATTCACTGACTGAACAAGACACATATAGTTTTCAGTATCAATTATGTTAACGTTAATAACGCCCAGAAAGTACGATAATGCTGAAATGCCATAAGAAAATAAAATTGTAATTTTCAGGTGCGAATAAGCTTACGATGTGTACAGGGGATAGATAACCTCTACATTTTGATGTTCTTGGTAAATTAATGTTTTGGTTCCGCCGGTTTTTTTTTAGTTTCCTTGGCCTTGAGGATACATTGTTCCCACGTTCACTGACGTTTCCATCCAAAAATTTATCAAAAATTTAATCTTTGCGTCCATTTAATTATTGGTTTTCTGTTGGATTTCCTAAATAGATTTACTCAATCTGTCCAATAAAATCAATATGTTGTTTTCTTCGTAAAGAAAGAGAAAAGGTATTAATTTTAAAATGCTGATCTAGTTGGTTCTTTTTTTTTTGTTTTGTTTTTGAGGAATATTTTGCCCGAATGTCTAGGAAAGTTTACGATATATTTTAAAAAATAAAGAAAATTTGAGATTTTACTCTTCTTTTCGTACACTGCCTGCTTATAGTTTTTATTTCCCTCAGCATAAAAAAAACTATCATTTGTTGGCCAACATTTCTTGTAAAGTTCCAAAAAAACAATGTGATCCTGAAATAGACATTTATAGTGAGATAGAAATCAACATTATTGACAGACACATTCTGAGAATAAAATGAATTCATGACTTACTGATCCTACCATAGTATCATAAAAAAAAATGTGAGCAAAATTCAAGAACATTTCTAAAAAGAAGAAAAAAAACAAGAACAACCAACCCCATCTACAGTTACCCACAAAAATGTTCAAGCTAATGAGTCAAATTCAAAATTATAAGGATTTAAATATAAATTATAAAAGAACTGTTATTAAATGTTCAATTTGATATTCTCCTTTTTCGCCTTTCACGCAGCATGTGTATTAAGATTTCTTCCTTATAAGCTTTGGATAAATTTTGTCGTAGGAAAATAAGTTGTAATAAACCTTATTTTGAAGCCCAACATAATATTTTGTATTTTTTATTCTTTTTTTCGTTTTAAGTTACATTGGAGTGCAGAAAAAAAGTACTAATTAAGCCGAAACACGTAGTAAGTAGACAAAAAATGTAAAACATATTCTGTTACATTTTTTCTAAAACTAGGATATGATCTGCAGAAAGTGCCGTAATTTCGTCAAAATCCTAGGCGGGGGGGGGGGGGCAAATATGAAGCCTATTTTCCCAAATCAATTGAAAATGACAGTTAAAAATGAAAAATGAGCCATAGAGTACCATAAAGGCAAAGATAGACTCAAGAAAACTGACCTGTTTCACTGGAAGCTGAATTATGCAGGCTTATGTTAGTTTTGAAATTTTTTTTAAAGAAACTAAATTTCGACTGGGGGAAAAACAGGCATCTTGCCCCATTGCAAATTACTTCCCTGTGTGCAGACCAAGCTTGCTCAAACTGTTCATTACAAAAAAACAATTTTTTTGGTGCAACTTCTACTATTTTTTTTCCCAGAGGCACTTCATATGGAAGGGGTGGTCATTTAAACGTCAGAGGGGGCTCATTCTATTGGAAATTGGAATTTCTAGTGCCCTTTTTAAGAGTCAAAAGTGATCAGTGGGCAACTAGCCCCCCATGTCCTTTTTTACCCAAATGCATCCAATGAAAATTTTGAGGTAGCCATTGTTTAAAATAGTTCAAAGATTAGATAATAAAAAGTCCATGTCAACACAACCCCTCAGGACCAAGGGGCAGGCATTGTAAGTTATGCCGTGGGGGCATATATGGTTATTATTTAAGGGATTCTCGTATAAACTTCAGAGAGGGCTCATTTGATTGGAAATTCAAAGCTCTGGTTCACTTTTTAAGAGTCAAAAGAGATCGGAGGGCAACTATCCCCCTACGCTCTTTTTTCCCGAAACCCATCCGATAAAAATTTTGAGATAGCCATTTTGTTAAACATAGTTCAAACATCACATAACAAAAAATCCAGGGTCCACAAAATACCCCAGAGCCCGGGGGAGTTTTTTCAGTTGTGCCCCGGAGACATATAAGGTTTTTATGTAAGGGGTGATCATATAAACTTCAGAGATTAAGTACCAAATGAAAAGAAAGCTTGTCCCGTTCAACGAGTTTAATTAAAACATTATTTCGTGCAAAATAGTTAACCTAAAACTGAAAAGGAAAATGACCTTGCCTTGATCCTCGTGCCAAAAAGTAACACTGTGATCCTTATAATTTGTCATTTACTTACTGTTTTAACATAATCAGACAGAAGAGAGTATATAGTTAGTATTGATGCATGAGTTCTCCTAACGAGATTGTAAAGGTCTTTTGTGTACCTTAAGATTCTGTAGGAGAGGGGAGAAGGCAGCTATCCGGATATAGGAAGAGGAAAAAAATTACCGTATTCTTTATAAGGTTAGTTTTACATTAAATTTTAAAGCTTCCAAAGGCTGAGTGACACAAGATTTCCTATGTGTGACAACTCTTTTAATCACCCTAGCTACGCCTATATGCATATTAGAAAAAAAGATCCAACTAGAAAACAATCAACTTATCAAAAATGTTTCATGTCAAAAACTAACTCAAAAGACGCTACGTGCATCAAAGGTTGTGACATAGGGTGACCACATAATGGTATTAAATCGAAATTCAGTTCCAGGGAGTGTAGAGAGGAATGTGGTTTGAAACAAAATACCTTATGTGTATCCAAGCTGATAATGTTAAACCAGTAAGTAAATGACAAATTATAAGGATCACAGTGTTAATTTCCAATCTGTTCATACAAAATAGATTCCCAGTCTGTTCAATAAAATCAATATGTTGTTTTCTTCGTAAAGAAAGAGAAAAGATATTAATTTTAAAATACCGATCTATTTGGTTTGTTTTGTCTTTTTTGTTTTGTTTTATTTTTTGAGGAATATTTTGCCCGAATGTCTATGAAAGTTTAGGATATATTTAGGAAAAATAAAGAAAATTTTAGATTTTACTCTTCTTTCGAACACTGCCTGCTTTTTGTTTCCCTCAGCATAAAAAAAAACTATCATGTGTTGGCCACCATTTTTTTGCAAAGCTCCAAAAAACAACGTGATCCTGAGATAAACATTTATAGTGAGATAGAAATCAATATTATTGACAGACACATTCTGAGAAGAAAATGAATCCATGACATCCTGATCCAACCATACTATCACCAACAAAATTGTGAGCAAACTTCAACAACATTTCTAAGAAAAAAAAAATCAAGAACAACCAACCCCATCTACAGTTACCCACAAAAATGTGCAAGGTAATGAGTCAAATTAAAAATTGTTATTTTTTCAGTAAAGTGCAAATTTTGTTCTGGCATAGGGTTCTGGCATTTTGTTCTGGAAGGCATAGGGGTTTTGCGCCCAATTTATGTTAATTTCTGCTCGTTTTGAGTTTGACTCGGTTAATTATTGTAATTTCTGTTCGTTTTGGGTTTCATTTATTTATCGATGCTGATTTGTGGTAGTTTCACGCATGGTAGATCATTTGATTTTATTTTTGCTCAATTGTTTGTTTAATGGAGTTCTTTACTTTTCTTTGAAAAACTTATTTTGTGGAAAGAGTTTTTGAAATCAATTTCTGTTTGTTTTATATTGAAAAAGAAAATAATACTTTAAATCTTTTCATTTTTTAAGACTTTATAGTTTGGCCTGCTATTTGTATGCTAGAGAAAAATTTTCAGCAATTTTTAACAACATACACCCTTTTAAAAATCTGGACAAAAATGGTACTGTTTAATTCAGTTTCATACCTCCTCTAGTTGACCTGAAATGGAAAACTTGATACCATTAGCAAAAAAATCTGTTTACTTTCTTAGATAGCTTGGATACACTTACGCTATTTTGATTTGGTTAAATTTTAAGAGCAGAAATGGGAGGCTTGGTGTGGGAGGATGGGCGTGGGAGGGTGGGATTGGAAGGGGGATTAGTTGCCCTCAAATCACTTTCGACTATTAAAAAGGCATCAGCCCTTTCTATTTTCAATCGAATGAGCCCTTTTCGAAGTTCCTACGACAACTCCTTCGATACGAAGTGCCCTGGTCTAAACAACAACAAAAAAATTAATAGATTATACCCACTTCGATCTTCACTATAAAAATGTCAAGCCTTTCAATCACTTTCGACTATTAAAAAGGGCACTAGGATTTCCGATTTCCAATCGAATGAGACCTTTTGGACGCTTTCTATAAACACCTTATATACCCCTAGGGCATAAATTACAACCCTTACCCTAAGGTCTGTTAGGATGGTTGTCATCCACTAAGACCGAATTTCCAGAACTTTCAACTACGTTAAACAACATGGCTATCTCAAAATTTTGATTGGATGCGTTTGGGGAAATGGTGTGCGTGAGAGCGGTCTTAGTCACCTTCCAATCACTTTCGACTATTAAAAAAAGCACAAGCCACTCCAATTTCCAATTGAATGAGCGCTTTTTGAAGTTTCTATGACAACTTCTTCGATACGAAGTGCCCTGCTCTAAAGGGAAAAATTAATAAATAGTACATTTTGTCAACATCGTTCTGATATGCCCCAAGGGCATAACTTAAAACCCTTGCCCTGAGGGTTGTGGGGGAGTGTCCTCCTCTTTACTTAGTCCCGTTTCTTGTTTCGTTCTCGAGTGTCCCCGTTCTTTACTTAGGCAGCGCGATCGTGCTGCCTATGATTTATAAAACAACTTTCTATATTAACCTTATATGCCCCCAGAGTATAACTTAAAACCCTTGCACTGAGGGCTCTGAGGGGGTTATCATACTAAAAGACCTAATTACCAAAACGTTAAACTACGTTGAACAAAATGAAGATCTCAAAATTTTGATTGGATGTGTTTTGGAAAATGGTGGGCGTGAGAGGGGCATTAGTCGCTATCCAATCACTTTCAACTATTAAAAAAGGCACTAGCCTGTCAATTTCCAATTGAATGAGCCTTTTTGAAGTTTCTACGACAACGCTTTCAATAAAAACTTTAAATGCCCCAGGGCATAACTTGCAACCCTTGCCCTGAGGACTGTTGGGGAAGCGGTAGGACCCCTAACAGTACTAAGTACTAGAACTCTTCGCTATACTGATCAACAACGATATCCAAGTAATTTTATTGGGTGCGTTTGGGGAACTGATGGGCGACAGAGGTGGACTTGTTCGCATGAAATCACTTTCGACTATTAAAAAGGGTACTATCCCTTTCAATTTCAAATCGAATGAGCCCTTTTCAAGTTTCTACGACAAAGGTTTCGATACAAACCTTATATACCCCCAGGGCATAACTTATAATCCTTGCCCTGAGGGTCGTGGTGGAGTGTCCTCCTCAAAAATAAATTTTCTATCTGGAAATCAACTATACTGAACAAAATGGTTATCTCAAAATTTTTATTGGATATGTTTGGGGGAATGATGGGCGTGGGGGGACTATTGGCCCTCCAATTACTTTCGACTATTAAAAGGGGCACTAGCCCTTTGAGTTTCCAATCGAATGAGTCTTTTTTGAAGTTTCTACGACAACGCCTTCTATAAAAACCTTATATGCACCCAGGGCATAACTTAAAACCCTTGCCCTGAGGATTGTGGGGGAGTGTCCTCCTCAAAAACATATTTTCTATCCACTACGCTGAACAAAATGGCTATCTCAAAATTTTGATTGGATGTGTTTGGGAGAATTATGGGCGTGGGCGGGGGGGGGGAGCTAGTTCCCCTCCAATCACTTTCGACTATTAAAAAGGACACTAGAACCCTCAATTCCAATCGACTGAACCCCTTTTGAAGTTTCTACGACGAACCCTTATATACGAAGTGCCCTGCTCTAATGGAAAAAAATAATACATAGTACATTGTGCCAACATCGTTCTTATATGCCCTCAGGGCATAACTTAAAACCCTTGCTCCGAGGGTTCATGGGGAGTGTCCTCCTCAAAAACATATTTTCTATCTGGGAATCAACTACGCTGAATAAAAAGGCTATCTCAAAATTTTGATTGGATGTTTTTGGGGGAATGATGGGCGTGAGGGGGGGCTAGTAGCCTTCCAATCGCTTTCGACTATTAAAAAGGGCAGTAGCCACTCCAATTTCCAAGTGAATGAGCCCTTTTTGAAGTTTCTACGACAACTCCTTCGATACGAAGTGCCCGGCTGAAGAAAAAAAAACACATTGTGCCCACATCGTTCTTTACTTAGGCAGCGCTAGCGCGCTGCCTATGATACAAATCCGACTCTTAAATGGTCTGCCATGTGTTGTCCTTTAGACAGCTTAGATTTTTGCATTTTTGTTTTATTTTGTTGCGAAGTACACTACCGTTTAAAACTTAATGATGTCTCCGCTAGAATCTTCTTCGTGATATAATATTTCATAGGCAGTTATAAAGTATTAACTATATGGAATTCAATGTGCCTTTGTGGTCAATCCCATAGCCACCCTTGTAATTGAATTCGTAATTTAATAATTTTTAAAACATAAACACTACCATGTGGCAACCATGAGGGGCCAACAGACTTCTGGTTGCATTTTTGAACTTAGTATAAAAGTTAAACCAAAAGTTTAACTAAAAAGTAATTGAAAGGATCCAGAGCCTAAAAATACTTGCAAATTTCTTTGGAAAAGCTTAACAACTTTTCAAAGGCGTGTTCTTAAAAAAGAAAAACAACAACGAAACAAATGAAAAACATGAAAATGCCATTGCTCTTACACATATCCTGATAAATTTCCCTTAAAATTTTCATCTGAAATATAATATAGATAGAAACAATATAACGCTTATCTAACTTCTAAAAGAATAGAATTGCCGAGAACTCCTCGAAAATGATGTTCCAAGATTTTACCCCAAAATGGTATATTAGCGAAAGAAATGAATTAAATTTTGGGAACCAGGATAAACCCGACGGAATTATCACATTTTCATCCCAGTTGGAGAAAACTTGTTCAGTTTTGCTGCCAACTATACTTTTTTTTAATCCGAATTGATTCTTTGTTTCCTTTGTCATTAAAATTGTTCGGCTTAATTTTAGAGTTTCATTCTTCTTTTACTTGTTCTCTTTTCAATTCTTTCTTTTGTTTTTCTGTCAAAACTCTGAATTCTCTATTAAAAATCGCAAATAGTTTGTGTAATGATCTTAAGTGAAAATATTTTGTTTTAGAAAAACAGATAATCCGAACGATGCTTGTTTAGTGGCACAAGAGAGACTACATCCCAAATGTGCAAGGAAGCCTCCACGTGTAGACGAAACTCCTGGATGTCACACACTTGCAGATAGTTGCAGGGCCAAACCTGACTGCAAGTAAGCTTTTCAATAAATTTTTATCAACATCAGAATTACTATTATTGCTGCTACTACCCCTACTATTAGTCCTTGTTTGTTGAAATTGCAAGTTATCACCTAATGCTGTCGGTTCTAGGCGTTTACCCCCCCCCACCCCCACGGAGATTTAATACCCTCCTCCCGCGGGAAATACCCCCCACGGAAAATGCCCCCCATAAAATACCCCCCCCCCCCCGTGAAAACATCCCCCTCACCCGGAAAATACCCCTCCCCGTGGAAAATAAGGCTTTCGAAATTTGAGAATTTGATTTGATTTTTTTCCGTAGGGAGAAGTAATTTTGGTACTTATGTATTAAACCTCACTCACTCCCCCTCGAATTATACGTTATAATTTCTTTTCGTTTTAAGTTTTGATGTTGCTCCTTACTTTCAGTTGAAAAAGCTTATTTTTTTTAATTGAATTTCTGATCGTTTTTAAACAATAACGGGAAATTCGGCTCTCTTTATGAAAAATTCCGATACTTGTGTTTTATTAATAAAAAAAACAACTTTTTTTTTAAACTCTAAACACCAAGCCTTCTAAAAGCCAGAATATAATTTGTAGTTTACTGAAAAAAAATAAAATCTAATGAATTTACTGAAAAAAATCTGCATTGTCAGTTTAATATACACATGCTGATATTTATTCCATAAAATCTTAATTGACTTTTGATTTCTTAAAGTTAGAAAAGTGAAAACATTTAAAAGAATTTGTTTCAGCAAAGCGCATATTTTATTCTGTCTCTTAGAAAACTTGGAGCTTAGAACCATCCTCTTATAAATTTCGGTCGTTTTGAGTTGGATTCGAAATTATTTTAATTTCTGTTTTTTTTGGGTTTCCTTTATTTATTAGTACTGATTTGTGGTAGTTGTATTCTTGGTAGATTATTTGAATCTTCTTTTTGTTCATTTTGTTTTAATGGAGTTCTTTACTTTTTTTAAAGACTTATTTTGTTGAAAATTTTTTTTTAATTAATTTCTGTTCGTTTTATATTGACGGTAGTCTTTTTCAGGGAGAAAGACTGGGTCTCTTCTAAAGTTAATCAGCCATCCCTTCAATAAAAACCTTAAATACCCCTGGACATAGCTGACAACCCTTGCTCCTAATCTCTGGGGATTGTTTCAACCCCAAAGGCCTTGTTATATGATACTCGTATATACCATTTTGAATAAAATAGCCATCTCAAAATTAAAATTAGATGCATTTCGGGACAATATGACAATACGCCTTTCGATCACACTGAATCTTAAAAAGAACACAAGAGCGTCTGATTACCAATCCAATGAGCCCTCTCCGAAGCTTATATGAACAGGCTTTCTATAAAAACCTTATATGTCCCCAGGGCATTACTTACAACCCTTGCCCTGAGGGCTGTGAGTGGAGTGTCCTCCTCAAAGATATAATTTTCATCTGGAAATCAACTACGTTGAACAAAATGTCTGTCTCAAAATTTTGATTGGATGTGTTTGGGGAAATGGTGGGCGTGGAATGGGTTTTAGTTGCTCTCCAATCACTTTCAACTATTAAAAAGGGCACTAGCCATTCCAATTTCCAATCAAATGATCCCCTTACGAAGTTTATACGACAACTTCTTCGATACGAAGTGCCCTGGTCTAAACCAAAAAATAAATAATACATTGTTCCCCCATATGCCCCCAGGGAATAACTTACAATCTTTTCCCTGGGGGCTCTGAGGGGTTTGTCATCCTCAAATACATAAATTCCAGAACTTTCAACTACGTTGAACAAAATTAAAAATGCCTCGGGGCATTATCCGGGAGGATTTTTCCGCGGGAGTTTATTTTCCGGGAGGTATTTTCCACGGAGGGAGGAGGTATTTTCGGGGCTGGTATTTTCCGGGGGGGGGGTAATCGCCAGGGGAAAAAACGCTGGCCATCAATACTGTCTTGGAAGCAACACTTTCGAGTGGCAGTTTTGCTTCTAAAGTAGAAATGCTTCTAACAGAAGTTCACTAAATGTGAAAGACAACGTTTGCATTATTACCACAATGTCTAGTTGCCTCTATTAATATTTGGTTACTGAAATTGAAAGTTTTTGCCAATACTACAATTATCACGGTCACTACTGTGGCTATCAAATAGAATCAGTGGCTATCAAATAGCATCAATAGAATCAGATTTTTATGCTGATTGCAAATATATAAGTTTCGTTAAGGTTAGTTGTGCCCTTCAAAAGTTACTCGCCTGAGAAAATTAGTCCTATTTTCAAAAAAGGGGGAAACAAGCCATACAAGTCATATAACTTTAATGAAAATCACACCATCAGATTCAGCATATCAGAGAACCCTGTTATAGAAGTTTCAAGCTCCTGTCTGCAAAAATGTGGAATTTTGTAAATTTTTTTTTTTGCCAGAAGAAAGATCACGGATGCGTGTTTATTTGTTTTTTTCCCAGGGGTTTTCGTATCGATCCAATAGTCATTGAATATCGTGAGAGTGCTCATTCGAACGGAAATTAAAAGTTCTAGTACCCTTTTTAAGTGACCAAAAAATTGGAGGGCAACTTGGCCCCCTCCCACGCTCATTTCTTTCCCGAAGTCACCCAATCAAAATTTTGAGATAGCCATTTTGTTCAGCATATTCGAAAAACAAATAAATATGTCTTTGAGGATAAATTAATGTCCTACAGTTCCCGGGGGAAAGTCGGCAAGTTATGAACTTTGCCAATTGTTTACATATAGTATTGGTTAACGGGAAGTATACAGACGATTTCAGGATGGATTTTTTTCTGGGGGGATCGGAGGAGGTTGTTACGGTGGAGGATCTTTCCATGGACGATGTTTCCTTGGGGGAAAGGACATTTCTATGAAGGGGGCGCCGGATTTCTCAGAAATTAACGATCAAAAATTAGATAAAAAAAAAGTTTTTTCAACTGAAAGTAAGCAGCAACATTAAAACTTAAAATGAACAGAAATTATTACGTATGTGAGGGGGTTCGTCCCCTAGTCAATACCTCACTCGTTTAGTACTTTCAAAAGAGCTATCTTTTCTAATTAACCGGCATTTGTGATTCAGGGGTGATTTTCATTAAAGTTCTATGACTTTTAGGGGTTGTTTTCCCCTTTTTTCGAACACAAGACAAAGTTTCTCAGGCGCGTAACTTTTGATGGGTAATATTAAACTTGATGAAAAATATATATTTGAAATCAGCATAAAAACCCAATTTTTTTATATATTTATTGATATCAAAATTCCGTTTTTTAGAGTTTTGGTTGCTATTGAGCCAGGTCGCTCCTTACTTACAGTTCGTTACCACGAACTGTTTGATAATATTGGTTAACGGGAAGTATAAAGACGTTTCAGGAGGGATTTTTTTCTGGTGGGGAGGAAGGGTCGGAGGAGGGGGTTACGGGGAAGGATCTTTCCATGGAGGATGTTTCTTTGGGGGAAGGACATTTCTATGAAGGGGATGCCGGATTTCCCAGCACTATATAAGAAACGATCAGAAATTAAATAAAAAAAAACAAGTTTTTTCAACTGAAAGTATTCTAATTAACCGGCCTTTGTGATTCAGGAGTTTGTGATTCGAACAAAATTCAAACTTTAGCGTAAAGAGTGAGGTATTGACTAGAGAGAAAACTCCCTAATATACGTAATAAAACATACGAATATAGAAGTTCGTTATGTAAGTTAATTCGTAAGTTACGTCAGAACAAAATGTCGAGAAATCCATTTAGCAAAAAAAAAAGTAAGATTAACATGCAAATTTCATTTTAATTATTCATGTACCCTGAGCCAAAATCAAAGCTGCATTAATTAAACAAATTTCAGAAATTAAATAAAAAAAGCAAATTTTTTTAACTGAAAGTAAGGAGCGACATTAAAAATTAAAACGAACAGAAATTATTCCGTATATAAAAGGGGCGGTCCCCTCCTCAACGCCTCGCTCTTTACGCTAAAGTTTGACTGTGTCACACAACTTTATTTTTTAAAACAATAAAAAATTTAACGTAAAGAGCGAGGGCTTTCCCCCCAATTGTATCAGATACAAATTTTGAGAAAGCCATTTTGTTAAAAATAATCCAAAAGTCAGATAACGAAACTCCGATGTTGACACAACCGCCCAGGGCCTGGGGGCAGGCATTGTAAGTTATGCCCTGATGGCATATAAGGTTCTTATGGAAGGGATGCTCGTATAAACTGAGGGGTTAAAAGTGATTGGAGGGCAGCTAGTCCCCCCCACCACGCCCTTTTTCCCCAAATACATTCAGTATAAACTTACAGGTAGTGATTTTGTTAAAAATAGTTTAAAGATCATAAAAACAAAAATTCAGGGTTGACACAACCCCCAGGGAATAAGGGGCAGGCTTGTAAGTTATGCCCTGGGGGCAAATATGGTTCTTGTAGAAGGGATGCTCATATAAACTTCAGAAAGAGCTCATTTGATTGGAAATTAAAAGCTCTAGCGCCCTTTTTAAAATTCAAAAAAGGTTTGATGGTAACTAGCTTCCCCAAGCCTTTTCCCCCAAATGCATCAGAGAAAAATTTTGAAATATACATTTTGTTAAAATTATTTCAAAGGTTTGACAACAAAACTCCGATGTCCACACAACCGCCCAGGGCCAGGGGCAGTTGTGTCCCCCGGGGGCAGCAAAAGTTATAAGCTGTTCCCTGGGGGGGCATATAAGGCTCTTATGGAAGGGATGCCCGTATAAACTTCAGAGTGGGCTCATTTAATTGGAAACTGAAAGTTATATTTCACTTTTTAGAGTCAAAAGTGATTGCAGGTAAAGTAGGACCCCCCCCCCCCGAAAAAACGCCCTTATTTTCCCAAATGCATCCGATAAAACTTTTGAGGTAGCCATTTTCTTAAAAATAGTTCAAAGACCATATAACAAAAACTCTGGGGTCAACACAACCCCCCAGGGTCTGGGGGCAAGCGTTGAAAGTTATGCCCTGTGTGTAAATATGGTTGTTATGGATAGAATACTCGTATAAACTTTACAGAGGGCTCAGTTGATTGGAAATTAAAAGTTCTAGTTCACTTTTTCAGAGTCAACCGAGATCGGAGGGTAACCAGCCCCCCCCCCACGCCCGTTTTTCCTCAAATACATTAGATACAAGTTTTGAGATAGTCATTGGGTTAAAAGTAGTTCAAAGGTCAGATAACAAAACTCCGATGTCGACACAACTCCCTAGGGCCCGGGGGCAGGCACTGTAAGTTGTGCCCTTGAAGCATATAAGGTTTTTATGGAAGGGATGCTCGTATAAACTTCATAGAGGGCTTATTTGATGGGAAATTGAAAGTTCAAATTTTAAGAGTCAAAAATGATCGGAGGGCAGCTAGACTTTACTTTTTAAGAGTCAAAAATGATCGGAGGGCAGCTAGACCTTACCCCTTTGTCCTTTTTTCACCAAATGCGTCAAATAAAATTTCTGAGATAGACATTTTGCTAAAAATAGTTCAAGCCAGATAATAAAAACTCCGATGTCGACACAGCCCCCCCCTCCCGCCTGGGGGCAGGTGTTGTAAGTTATGCCCCTTGGGGAAATATGGTTCTTATGGAAGGGACACTCGTATAATTTTCACACAGGGCTCATTTGATTGGAAAATGAAAGTTGTAGTTCAATTCTTAAGAATCGAAAGTTATGGGACGGCAGCTAGCCTCCACCACCAACGCCCCTTTTCCACCAGTTGCAGCAAATAAAAATTTTGAGATAGCCATTTTGTTAAAAATAGTTTAAGGGTCACATAGAAAAATTTCCTGTGTCAACACAAACCCTCTGGGCCCGGAGGCAGGCGTTGTAAGTTATGCCCTGTGGCATATATGGTTCTTATAAAACGGATACTCCTATATACTTCAGAGAGAGCTAAATTTGTTTGGAAATTGAAAGTTCTTGTTCACTTTTTGAGAGTCATATCATGCAGCAATACGCGATACGAGCTATTTGTGGAATCCCAGCGTATTAGCGGGCTAAAAGTCTTGGAGCTTGAAAGGACCGTCCATACTCGCTGGTTTTACGCAGTCCGCTCTATTTAGAAAATCAAGGTAAGATTTGGTTGTATTGTTCCTGTGCTTGCCACAATCTCTAATAGTTCCAACGGCGAGGCAGCGTGTGAGGCAAAAGGACTACTGGACAAAATTAATTTTGCCTCTTGTATCTCAAATTTGCATATAATGGAAAAAGTATTAGTCATTGTAAATTGTTTACCAGAGCAACTTCAATCCAAAATTTTGTTGATTTATAAGGCACTTTCTGCAAATTATTCTATAAATCTGTGAATTGGACATAAAAAAAATTATTAGGCAAGTATAAGATCAATAGAAATTTGTCCATTTATAAGTTTTAGGTTTGGAGGGGACCACAATAATATTGATGCTTACACTTGACTCCTACCGTGAACTAACCTATACCAATTACGATTTTCATGATTATCTCTTTATAACCTACTGAAAATCGTCACAGAGAAATAGTCACACCTGGGATCTCCCTGAAACAATTCTCTCGGCATTTCAAGTCATAACGCTCAGAGCTAGATTGGGGAAGGGGTATCTTACAGGCACACCCAAAGAGGAAACTATTATGTATTCTTAAAAACCGGCTCAATTTTTAAAGCCATACTTTAAAGCCAATTTTTAAAGAAGATATTTTTAAAGTCAAAATATCTTCTCTTTAAAAATATTTCCAGAAAATAAATTAAGAAAAGTTACCCTTCTAGGGCAGTAATGGCAACGAAATTTCAAATACCTAAGCCTAGACCAATGAAAAATATATATACGCAACAAACTGGGAAAACAATTACTATTTTGTATAAAAAATGACTAACCAAACAAAGGACATAAACAAAATTTGTAACTTCTAAGCGGCGCATGTTCATTTGACATTCTCACCAATCATGACAATTCTGACCAAGACCATAACTGAGCACTTCCCCACAATCAATGGATAGTGAACGAAACTGCAAGAATACCAGGCAACGTTTTGAGGCTTGGTGTCTGGACTTGCAGATGCCTCTGCAGTTTTCAGACTACAGAAGCCTAAAACCTACTGCATCACTGGCACTTTACTGAAAACTATATGCGTCTTGAACAGTTTTGGAAAGTATAAACAACATCAAATTGAATATTTGATTTATAATGATATTAATTGTTCAGAGACCCTTCAGTTCAAGAATTTATTTCACTGTAATTGTATTTTTATTTTCAATGCTGTAAGAACTGGAAAAGAAAATATTTGTAATATAATCCGTTTTCAGTTAAGCGCCAATGACGCAGTAGGCTTTTGGTGTTTATTTACAGTTAGGAAAAGAGGCAGTATCAGAACACTTGTTTGTAGTGAAACTATATTCGTCTTTAACAACTTTAAAAAGAGCTAATAAATTAAACTGAATTTTTGATGTATAATGATATTAATTGCTGAAAGCTCATCAGTTCAAAATGTTACTATAATTTTAATATTTATTTTCAATATTAAGTACAAAAGAAAATTTTCGTCAGAAAATTGGTTTTAAGAAAAGCGCCAATTACGCAGTAGGTTCTAGACTTTCACAGTAAGAGAAGAAGGTCATACCTAAACTCTTGTTTGTGGTGATTTTTATTCATTTCAAGCTTGATTTATATATTCAATTTAAGTTTCACTCGCTTTAAGATTTATTTATTAATTTACATTAATATAGATTGTATGTTTGTTTGCATTGATGGTTTATTTAATTTCTGTTCGTTTTGGATTTCATTTATTCTTTAATAGTAATTTCTGGTCGTTTTCAGTTTGAATTCTAAAAGGAGTTTGCATCTGCTGAGCTTAAGTTTAAAATGGCTTTTACTTTTCTTTGAAAAACTTATTTTTCGGAAAGTTTTTATAATTAATTTTTGTTCGTTTTTGATTGCAAAAAATTTCAAGTTTTTAAAAATTCCTTATTTCAAAATCAAACTTTAAAAAAAAATCAAATATTCATCAAAGTATCAAAACTTATATCAAAGTAAAAATATCAAAGGGAAAAAATGGGTTTGTGTCAACCTTGGAGATTTCATTATCTGATGTTTGAACGATTTCTAACAAAATTGCTATCTCAAAATTTTTATCGGATGGGTTTGGAGAAAAAAGGCATGGGGGGACTAGATTAAGCTTCGGTCTCTTTTGACTCATTAAAAGTGAACTAGAACTTTCTATTTTCAATCAAATGAGCCCTCTCTGAAGTTTATACGAGTATCCCTTCTATAAGAACCATATATATCCCCAGAGTATAAATTACAACGCCTGTCCCTGGGCCCTGGGGGGTTTCGTCGACCCTGGCGTTTTAATATCTGACGGTTGAACTATTTTTAACAAAATGGTCACCTAAAATTTTTTATCGGATGGGTTTATCCATCCGATACACCCAAAGCCGTAGAGGGCGGGAGGGGCTAGTTGCCCTCTGATTTTTATCACTCTGAGAAAATGAACTATAACTTTTAATTTCCATTCAAACGAACTCTCTCTGAAGTTTCTACGAGCCTACCTTCCATAAGAACCATATAGACCCCCAGAGCAATACTTACAACGCCTGCCCTGGCCCTGGGGGGGGGGGGTGTGTGTGGACACAGGAGTTTTTCTTATCTGACCTTTGAACTTTTTTTAACGAAATGACCATACGTAAAGGAGTTTTATTATATCATCTTTGAATTATTTTTAACAAAATGGGTACCTCAAATTTTTTATCAGATGTATTTGGGGAAAAAATGCTTGGGTGGGGGCAGTTTCCCTCTGATCACTTTTGACTTTTAA
The DNA here is from genome assembly GCF_049724085.1 of Artemia sp. Qi Xiang Cuo. NCBI lineage: Eukaryota > Metazoa > Arthropoda > Branchiopoda > Anostraca > Artemiidae > Artemia > Artemia sp. Qi Xiang Cuo. The sequence continues at coordinate 60,021,212 of NC_142809.1, read as the reverse complement.
AAAGGGAACTAGAACTCTCGATTTCCAATCGAATGAGCCCCGCCCCTTTTGAAGTTTATACGATGACCCCTTCTATATGAAGTGCATCTGGGAAAAAAATCAATGGAGTGTGGGGGGAGGCTAACTGCCCTCCAATCACTTGGCTCTTAAAAAGTAAATTACAACATTCAATTTCCAATCAAATGAGCCCTCTAGGAAGTTTATACGAGCATCCCTTCCATAAGAACCATATATGCCCCTAGGGCATAACTTACAACGCTTACCCTCGGGTCCTGGAGGGCTCTGTTGACACCGGATTTTTTTGTTATCAGAACTTTGAACTATTTTTAATAAAATGTCTATCTCAAATTTTTATCTGGTGCATATAGGGCGTGGACGAGGGAGGGGGGCTAGTTGCCCTCCGATCTCTTTTGATTCTTAAAAAAGTGAACAAGAACTTTCAATTTACAATCAAATGAGCCCTCTCCGAAGTTTATACGAGCATCCCTTCCATAAGAACTATGCCCCTAGAGCATTACTCATAACACCTGCCTTCGGGCCCTGGCGGGTTCCGTCGACACAGGAATTTTTCTTATCTGACCTTTGAACTATTTTGTATGAGATGGCTATTATAAAAATTTTATCGGATGACTTGGAGACAAAAGGGTATGTGGGGGGGGGGATGGTTACCCTCGGATATGTTTTGACTTAAAAATTGAACTAGAACTTTCAATTTCCAATCAAATGAGCCCCCTCTGAAGTTTATACGAGCATCCCTTTCATAAGAACCATATACGACTCCAGGACAACACTTACAACGCCTATCCCCCGGGCTCTGGGGGTATTTTTTGTAATCTAATCTTTGAACAGTTTCCAAAACACTGGCTGTCTCAAAATTTGTAGCGGACGGGTTCGGGGAAAAAGAGCGTTGGGGGGGCTAGGTTAACTCTGTTGACTCTTAAAAAGTGAACTAGAACATTCAATTTCCAGTCAAATGAGCCCATTATGAAGTTTATACGGGCATCCCTTTAATAAGAACCATACATGCCCTTAGGGCATAGCCTAGAACGCCTTCCCCTGTACCCGGTGGGGTTTTATTGGCACTGTATTTTTTCTTATCCGACCTTTGAACTATTTTTAACAAAACGTCGATCACAAAATGTTCATCAGATGGGTTTTTAAAAAGAAGGAGTGGGGAGGAGGGGGGGGGGGTTTGGGTTAGCTGACCTCGGATCTCCTTTGACTATTACAAAGTGAGCCCGAACTTTCAATATCCAACCAAATGAGCCCTCTGAAGTTTATACCAGCATCCCTTTCATACGAACAATATATGCCCCAGGGCATAACTTACAATGCCTGCCCCCGGGCCCTGGAGGGTTGTGACGACAACTGAGTTTTTTGATATGACTTTTGAGCACTTTTTAACTTAATGGCTATCTCAAAATTTTTACTGGATGCATTTGGGGAAATGGGGCGTGGGGGAGGCTAGTTGCCTTCCAATCTCTTTTGACTCTAAAAAACTGAACTAGAACTTTCTATTTCCAATCAAATGAGCCATCTCGGAATTTTTTACGAGCATCCCTTCAATAAAAACCATATAGTCCCCCAGGGCATAACTTACAACACCTGCCCTCAGGCCCTGGAGGGCTGTGTTGACCCCTGAGATTTCGTTATATGGTCTTTGAACTATTTAAAAAAAACATCTATCTTAAAGTTCTGATCGGATAGGTTTGAGGAAGACAGGGCGTGGAGGGGGACTAGGTGCCCTCCAATCTCTTTTGACTGTTAAAAAGTGAACTAGAACTTTCAATTTCCAATCAAAAGAACCCTCTTTGAAGTTAATACGAGCATCCTTTCCATAAGACCTATATATGACCCCAGGGCATATCTTACAACGCCTGCCCCTGGGACCCGGGGGTTTGTGTCGACACTGGAATTTTGTTATATGATCTTTGAAGTATTTTTAACAATATAGCTTAAAATTTTCAATGGATGTATTTGAGAAAAAAGAAGTTTGGGGGGGGGGAAGCTGGTTACCCTCCAATATCTTTTGACGCTTAAAAAGTGAAATAGAACTTTAAATTTTCAATCAAATGAGCCCTCTCTGAAGTTTATACGAGCATTCCTTTCATAAGAACCATATATACAGTCAGGGCATAACTTATAACCCTCGCCCCTGAAGACTGTGGGGAGAGTGTCCTGCTCAAGCATATAATTTCGAGAACTTTCAACTACGTTGAACTAAATGGCTATATCAAAATTTTGATTGGATGTGTTTGGGGAAATGGTGGGCGGGGAAGGGGTTTCAGTTACCTTAGAATCACGTTAGACTATTAAAAAGGAAACTAGCCGTTTAAATTTCCAATCGAATCAGCCCTTTTTGAAGTTTCTACGACAACTTTGTCTATATAAAACCTTATAGGCCCCCAGGGCATAATTTACAACCCTTGCCCTGAGGGCTGTTGGGGAGTTGTCATCCTCAAAGACCTAATTTCCGGACTTTAAAACTACGTTTAATAAAATGGATATCTCAAAATTTTGATTGGATGTGTTTTGGGCAATGATTGGCGTGGGGGGGACTAGTTGCCCCCCAATCACTTTCGACAGTCAAAAAGGGCACTAGCCCTTTGAAATTCCAATCGAATGAGCCTTTTTTGAAGTTTCTACGACAATACCTTCTATAAAATCCTTATGTGCCCCCAAGGCATAAGTTAAAAACCTTGCCCTGTAGTTTGTGGGGGAGTGTCCTCCTCGAAAATATATTTTCTATCTGTAAATCAACTACGCTGAACAAAATGGCTATCTTAAAATTTTAATTGCATGTGTTTGAGGGAATGATGGCCGTGGGGGGGGGGCTAGCTGCCCTCCAATCATTTTTGACGCCCACCATTTTCTCAAACACATCCAATCAAAATTTTAAGATATCCATTTTGTTCAGCGTAGTTGAAAGTTCTGGAAATTAGGTCTTTTAGGATGATAACCCCCTACGAGCCCTCAGTGCAAGAGTTCTAAGTTATGCCCTGGGGGCGTATAAGGTTAATATAGAAAATTGTTGTATATGATTTATAGAATAGATTTTAGTCTTCCTCAAATCCAATTTTTATATGTTTAAAAACTAAATGTTGACTTAAGATTAAATCAAAATGCACTGTGATGATGCTAATTCCCAATAAGGCATCTCAGCAGTATCGCAAGAACGACTGAGGATAGTATGTTCAAACGTTCGGGGTTACATCTCCTCTTAAAATTTAACCAAATCCAAGTAGCGTAAGTGTATCCAAGCTATCAAAGAAAGTAAACAGATTTTTTGCGAATTGTATCAAGTTTTCCATTACAGGTCAACTAGAGGAGTTATGAAACTAAATTAAACAGTACTATTTGTGTCCACATTTTTAAAAGGATGTATGCTGTTAAAAATTGCTGAAAATTTTTCCCCGGTATACAAATAGCAGGCCAAACTATAAAGTCTTACAAAATGAAAATTTTTAAAGTATTATTTTATTTTTCCCTGAAAAGACTATGTCAATATAAAACGAACAGAAATTAATTAAAGAAACTTTTTCCATAAAATAAGTATTTCAAAGAAAAGTGGAGAACTCCATTAAAAAAAAATGAGCAAAACTAAAATCAAATAATCTACCAAGCGTGAAACTACCACAAATCAGCATTGATAAATAAATGAAACCCAAAACGAACAGAAATTACAATAACTAACCGAGTCAAACTCAAAACGAAATTAACATAACTTGGGCGCAAAACCCCTATGCCTTCCCAAGGCCAGAACAAAATTTGCACTTTACTTAAAAAATACAAATGAATGTGCATTGTCAGTTTAATATACATATACTGATATTCAGCCATCAAAATGTTAATATTATTTGATTTATTAAAGTTATAAAAGTAAAAACATTTATATTTTTTCAGTAAAGGGCAAATTTTGTTCTGGCCTTGGGAAGGCATAGGGGTTTTGCGCCCAACTTATGTTAATTTCCGCTCGTTTTGAGTTTGACTCGGCTAGTTATTGTAATTTCTGCTCGTTTTGGGTTTCATTTATTTATCAATGCTGATTTGTGGTAGTTTCACGCTTGGTAGATTATTTGATTTTAGTTTTGCTCATTTCTTGTTTAATGGAGTTCTTTACTTTTCTTTGAAAAACTTGTTTTGTGTAAAAAGTTTTTTTAATTAATACAGATAAACAATAATCTTTTAACAGTCTATATGTAGATATACTGTATAAGAGAAAAACAACAGTAGATTTTCTTGTGAAGCCCGTATCTTGTGTTTTCCGGACGCATAGTTAATAAATTTTTTTTATAGAACTGTTGTTCCTTCCTCTAGAATAAGTTCGGTGGCCCCAGATGCACCAACTAGGGGAACAGGGGGCCATGTCCCCCTAAGATTTAAAAATTACCTTTTATTTATATTTCACAGCCATTTTCTCTTTAATTATGTGCTATATTGAACCAGCGAGACTGGCTAAGAGGTTGTTTTTATTTGTTGCCCCTGAGCTTCGTTTTGCACAGCTATTAAAAGCACTGCTACTTTTTGATGAGCGTGTTTTGAAATGTCTCATCTCTCCCACTCTTGTACCAGCCTAATTCTACCATTAGAGACCATCTTGTTTTGAAATGTCTAAGAGCGCGTCTATGCTATTCTATTACCAAATCTTTGACCGGAAATGTGATTTCGGAGTAGGGCCCACTCAAAACTAAACTTCGACTGGTCAGTATTTGTTTATTGTGTCTTGTGAAGAGCTCATAATCAAACTATGAGTAAAAAGCGACAACAAACTTTGGATTTTTTTGCGGTGAAAATGCGAAAGAAAAATGAAGAAACTGGCAATTGTGTCAGTGGTCAAAGTGTCGGGTTAGTGGAGATAAATTCCCCCACCTACTACATTCCTTCGGAAACAAGCGGAACCATAACTGGCTCAGGTCAACATGAAAGTTCGGTCTGCATCCCTGAACCCCTGGCAGGTTCCAGTAGCAGTAGCAGTCAAGAACCTCTCTCAGATATATCTACGAAGCGTCATGACAAATACTAAAAAAAACTTGAATTCCGTGTGCTTTTATAAAGTAACATGATGGTTCTGAAAGACACAGGCATTGTATGTCAGCATGGACAAAATTTAATACAAATTGTACTGATACTTCGAGATCTATAGTGAATGCCTTATGTCAATCCAGATCTCAAAAGCTACAGGAAAACAGAGATCATGTGAAGTACATTTCTCGCGCAATTTGCTTTCTTGGTCGCCAGGGTTTGCTTTTGAGGGGTCATGACAAATAAGAAACATCTGCAAACCGGGGTAATTTGGGTGAATTGAAGGAGGAAATGTCTAAGGGCAACGAAAAGCTGAAGGCCCAGTTACAGCACCGATGTGGTTATTATTGCAGCCATCAATGCCAAAATGATGCATTTACACTGATAAGAAATGCTTTGCGCCAAGACATTATTTCAGAAATAAAACCAGCTACTTACTTTGCTATTCTCGTCGACGATACAAAATATGTTTCTAGAAAATAAAAATTAGTGATTCTAGTGACTCAGGTACATATCAAATGGATAAGTAGTGTAGCGCCCAATCGGCTGCTATCATATGCACAAATTAGACGCCGAGAGCTTATCCACCTCGATTTGTGAAACTATAGAAAAGCTTGGTGTAGATTTGATGCAGTGTATTGCCAAATGTTATGACGGAGCATCCGTTATGAGTTTGGAATTTAACGGAGTTCAAGCAAAGTTTAGGGATAAGGTACCTTGTGCAGTTTATGTACACTGTAACGCCCACAGATTAAACTTGGTTTTGACTGACTAACTAAAAAATATCAGCGAACTTTCAGAATTTTTCTCTGTGGTGCAAAGACTTTACGCATTTATATTCTACAGCAGTACTCGACACAAGCTATTTGTGGAATCTCAGCGTATTAGCGGGCAAAAAGTCTTGGACCTTGTGGGGACCGTCCAGACTCGCTGGTTTTACGCAGTCCGCTCTACTTAGAAGGTGAAGGTAAGATTTGATGGTATTGTTGCTGTGCTAGCCACAGTCTCTGATAATGATAATTTCTTAAACCACATTGGCCTGACATCACATAAAGAAAGAAACACGAGCAAAAATGGGGTTTTTATAGGCCAAATGAAGATACTAAAAAACAAAGCGAATATTTCGAGAGGACAAACGCCTCTCTTCTTCAGCGCGAAACGAAACGATGTATCAATAAAAGCCAAAAATTAAAAGAATTAAAACCAACTACCTAACAACCATAAAAGCGAGTTATTCGCCAATATCCGCGATTTGCACAAAATCCAAAATATATGAACTGCCATCGACGGATACTAGCAAACAACATGGCAACATGACAAATGCATCATTTTGGCATTGATGGCTGCAATAATAACCACATCGGTGCTGTAACTGGGCCTTCAGCTTTTCGTTGCCCTTAGACATTTCCTCCTTCAATTCACCCAAATTACCCCGGTTTGCAGATGTTTCTTATTTGTCATGACCCCTCAAAAGCAAACCCTGGCGACCAAGAAAGCAAATTGCGCGAGAAATGTACTTCACATGATCTCTGTTTTCCTGTAGCTTTTGAGATCTGGATTGACATAAGGCATTCACTATAGATCTCGAAGTATCAGTACAATTTGTATTAAATTTTGTCCATGCTGACATACAATGCCTGTGTCTTTCAGAACCATCATGTTACTTTATAAAAGCACACGGAATTCAAGTTTTTTTAGTATTTGTCATGACGCTTCGTAGATATATCTGAGAGAGGTTCTTGACTGCTACTGCTACTGGAACCTGCAAGGGGTTCAGGGATGCAGACCGAACTTTCATGTTGACCTGAGCCATTTATTGTTCCGCTTGTTTCCGAAAGACTGTCGCAGGTGGGGGAATTTATCTCCACTAACCCGACACTTTGACCACTGACACAATTGCCAGTTTCTTCATTTTTCTTTCGCATTTTCACCGCAAAAAAATCCAAAGTTTGTTGTCGCTTTTTACTCATAGTTTGATTATGAGCTCTTCACAAGACACAATAAACAAATACTGACCAGTCGAAGTTTAGTTTTGAGTGGGCCCTACTCCGAAATCACATTTCCGGTCAAAGATTTGGTAATAGAATAGCATAGACGCGCTCTTAGACATTTCAAAACAAGATGGTCTCTAATGGTAGAATTAGGCTGGTACAAGAGTGGGAGAGATGAGACATTTCAAAACACGCTCATCAAAAAGTAGCAGTGCTTTTAATAGCTGTGCAAAACGAAGCTCAGGGGCAACAAATAAAAACAACCTCTTAGCCAGTCTCGCTGGTTCAATATAGCACATAATTAAAGAGAAAATGGCTGTGAAATATAAATAAAAGGTAATTTTTAAATCTTAGGGGGACATGGCCCCCTGTTCCCCTAGTTGGTGCATCTGGGGCCACCGAACTTATTCTAGAGGAAGGAACAACAGTTCTATAAAAAAATTTATTAACTATGCGTCCGGAAAACACAAGATACGGGCTTCACAAGAAAATCTACTGTTGTTTTTCTCTTATACAGTATATCTACATATAGACTGTTAAAAGATTGTTGTTTATCTGTATTAATTAAAAAAACTTTTTACACAAAACAAGTTTTTCAAAGAAAAGTAAAGAACTCCATTAAACAAGAAATGAGCAAAACTAAAATCAAATAATCTACCAAGCGTGAAACTACCACAAATCAGCATTGATAAATAAATGAAACCCAAAACGAACAGAAATTACAATAACTAACCGAGTCAAACTCAAAACGAGCAGAAATTAACATAAGTTGGGCGATTAAGAGGTCATTTTTAAAGAACTGGAAAAAAAATTCGAACTATAGTTTAAAGAGCAGGGTATTGACTAGGGGGCGAACCCCCTAATATACGTGTTAAAAATTTATGAATATAGAAGTTCGTTACGTAAGTTAATTCTAAGTTACGTATATTTATTACTAATAAAAACGTTCGTAAATAAAATTAAACAAGTTTCGAGAAAGCCATTTAACCAAATATAATATACAAATTTGGTTTTAAGTATTCATGTACGGTGAACCAAGACCAAAACCAGCATTAAGTGAAAAACGTCCAAAAATTAAATAAAAAAAACAAGTTCTTCTAACTGAAAGTAAGGAACGACGTTAAAACTTAAAACGAACAGAAATTATTCCGTATATGAAGGGGGCTGTCCCCTCCTCAACGCCTCGCTCTTTACGCTAAAGTTTGACTTTATCACAACTCTATTTTTTTAAACAATATAAAAACTTTAGCGTAAAGAGCAAGGCGTTGAGGAGGGGACAGCCCCCTTCATATACAGAATAATTTCTGTTCGTTTTAAGTTTTAACGTCGTTCCTTACTTTCAGTTAAAAAAACTTGTTTTTTTTATTTTTGACTATTAAAAATGGTACCAGTCCTTTGAATTTCAAATCGAATGAGCCCTTTTTTAAGTTTCTACGACAAAGATTTCAATAAAACCTTATATTCCCCCAGGGCATAACTTATAATCCTTGGCCTGAAGGTTGTTGGTGAGTGTCCTCCTTAAAAATATATTTTCTATCTGGAAATCAACTACCCTGAACAAAATGGCTATCTCAAAATTTTAATTGGTATGTTTGGGGAAATGATGGGCGTGCGGGAGGGGGCTAGTTGCCCTCCAATCACTTTCGAATATTAAAAAGGGTACTAGCGCTTTGAATTTCCAATTGAATGACCCTGTTTTGAAGTTACTACGACAACACCTTCTATAAAAACCTTATATGACCCCAGGGCATACCTTAAAACCCTTGACCTGAGGGTTTTGAGGGGAGGGGTTGTCATCCTTAAAGACATAATTTCTAAAACTTTTAACTACGTTGAATAAAATGGCTATCTAAAAATTCTGATTGGATGTGTTTTGGGAAAAGGTGGGCGAGAGAGGGGTGTTAGTTGCCCTAAAATCACTTTTGACTATTAAAAATGGTACTAGTCCTTTGAATTTCAAATCGAATCAGCATTTTTTCAAGTTTCTACGAGAAAAATTTCAATAAAAACCTTATATGCCCCCAGGGCATAACTTATAATCCTTGGCCTGAGGTTTGTGGGTGATTGTCCTCCTTAAAAATATTTTTTCTATCTGGAAATCAACTACCCTGAACAAAATGGCTATCTCAAAATTTTGTTTGGATATGTTTGGGGGAATGTTGGGCGTGGGGGTGGGGGCTAGTTGCCCTCCAATCACTTACGACAATTAAAAAGGGTACTAGCGCTTTGAATTTCCAATTGAATGAGCCTGTTTTGAAGTTTCTACGACAACAACTTCTATAAAAACCTCATATGCCCCCAGGGCACAACTTAAAACCCTTGCCCTGAGGGTTTTGGGGGAGTGTCCTCCTCAAAAACATATTTTCTATCTGGAAATCAACTACGCTGAATCTAAAAATTTTGATTGGATGTGTTTTGGGGAATCATGGGCGTGGGGAGTGGGCTAGTTGCCCTCCAATCACTTTCGACTATTAAAAACGGTACTAGCCCTTTGAATTTCCAATTGAATGATCCTTTCTTGAAGTTTCTACGACAACGCCTTCTATAAAAACCTTATATACCCCCAGGTCATAACTTAAAACCCTCGCCCCGAGGGTTGTAGGGAAGTGTCCTCCTTAAAAACATATTTTCTATCTGGAAATCATCTACGCTGAACAAAATGGCTATCTCAAAATTTTGATTGGATGTGTTTGGGGGAATGATGGGCGCGGGGGGAAGGGCTAATTGCCCTCCAATCACTTTCGACTATTAAAACGGGCACTAGCCCTTTGAATTTCAAATTGAATGAGCCTTTTTGAAGTTTCTACGACAACGCCTTCTATAAAAACCTTATATTCCCCCAGGGCATAACTTAAAACCCTTGCCCCGAGGGTTGTGGGGGAGTGTCCTCCACAAAAAGATATCTTCTATCTGGAAATCAACTACGCTCAACAAAATAGCTATCTCAAAATTTTGATTGGATATGTTTGGGGGACTGATGGGCGTGGGGGAGGGGGTGCCTTCCAATCACTTACGACTATTAAAAAGGGTACTAGCGCTTTGAATTTCCAATTGAATGAGCCTGTTTTGAAGTTTCTACGACAACACCTTCTATAAAAACCTCATATGCCCCCAAGGCAGAACTTAAAACCCTTGCCCTGAGGGTTTTGGGGGAGTTTCCTCCTCAAAAACATATTTTCTATGTGAAAATCAACTACGCTGAATCTAAAAATTTTGATTGGATGTGTTTGGGGGAATCATGGGCGTGGGGAGGGGGCTAGTTGCCCTCCAATCACTTTCGACTATTAAAAACGGTACTAGCCCTTTGAATTTCCAATTGAATGATCCTTTCTTGAAGTTTCTACGACAACTCCTTCTATAAAAACCTTATATACCCCCAGGTCATAACTTAAAACCCTTGCCCCGAGGGTTGTAGGTAAGTGTCCTCCTTAATAACATATATTCTAACTGGAAATCAACTGCGCTGAACAAAATGGCTATCTACAAATTTTGATTGGATGTGTTTGGGGGAATGATGGGTGCGGGGGGAGGGGCAATTGCTCTCCAATCACTTTCGACTATTAAAACGGGCACTAGCCCTTTGAATTTCAAATGGAAAGAGCCTTTTTGAAGTTTCTACGACAACGCCTTCTATAAAAACCTTATATTCCCCCAGGGCATAACTTAAAACCCTTGCCCCGAGGGTTGTGGGGGAGTGTCCTCCTCAAACAGATATCTTCTACCTGGAAATCAACTACGCTGAACAAAATGGCTATATTAAATTTTTTTTGGATGGGTTTGGGGGAATGATGGGCGGGGGGGGGGCGCTAGTTGCCCTCCAATCACTTTTGACTATGAAAACGGGCACAAGCCCCTTGAATTTCCAATCGAATTAGCCTTTTTTGAAGCTTCTACGACAACGCCTTCTATAAAAACCGTATATGCCCAAAGGGCATAACTTAAAACCCTTGCCCCGAGGGTTGAGGGGGAGTGTCCTCCACAAAAAGATATTTTCTATCTGGAAATCAACTACGCTGAACAAGATGGCTATCTCAAAATTTTGATTGGATGTATTTGGGGGAATGATGGGCGTGGGGTGGGGAGGCTAGTTGCCCTCTAATCATTTTCGACTATTAAAAAGGGCACCAGCCCTTTGAATTTCCAATCGAATGAGCCTTTTTTGAAGTTTCTACGACAACGCGTTCTATAAAAAACCTTATATGCCCCCAGGGCATAACTTAAAACCCTTGCCCCGAGGGTTGTGGGGGAGTGTCCTCCTCAAAAATATATTTTCTATCTGTATATCAGCTATGCTGAACAAAATAGCTATCTCAAAATTTTGTTTGGATGTTTTTGGGGGAATGATGGGTGCGGGGGGAAGGGCTAGTTGCCATCCAATCACTTTAGACTACTAGAACGGGCACTAGCCCTTTGAATTTCCAATTGAATGAGCCTTTTTGAAGTTTCTACGACAACGCCTTCTATAAAAAACTTATATGCCCCCAGGGCATAACTTAAAACCCTTGCCCCGAGGGTTTTGGGGGACTGTTCTCCTCAAACAGATATCTTCTATCTGGAAATCAACTACGCTGAACAAAATAGCTATCTCAAAATTTTGTTTGGATATGTTTGGGGGACTGATGGGCGTGGGGGTGGGGGTGCCCTCCAATCACTTACGACAATTAAAAAGGGTACTAGCGCTTTGAATTTCCAATCGAATGAGCCTGTTTTGAAGTTTCTACAACAACACCTTCTATAAAAACCTCATATGCCCCCAAGGCATAACTTAAAACCCTTGCCCTGAGGGTTTTGGGGGAGTTTCCTCCTCAAAAACATATTTTCTATGTGGAAATCAACTATTCTGAATCTAAAAATTTTGATTGGATGTGTTTGGGGGAATCATGGGAGTGGGGAGGGGGCTAGTTGCCCTCCAATCACTTTCGACTATTAAAAACGGTACTAGCCCTTTGAATTTCCAATTGAATGATCCTTTCTTGAAGTTTCTACGACAACGCCTTCTATAAAAACCTTATATACCCCCAGGTCATAACTTAAAACCCTTGCCCCGAGGGTTGTAGGGAAGTGTCCTCCTTAAAAATATATTTTCTATCTGGAAATCAACTATGCTGAACAAAATAGCTATCTAAAAATTTTGATTGGATGTGTTTGGGGGAATGATGGGTGCGGGGGGAAGGGCTAGTTGCCCTCCAATCACTTTCGACTATTAAAACGGGCACTAGCCCTTTGAATTTCAAATTGAATGAGCCTTTTTGAAGTTTCTACGACAACGCCTTCTATAAAAACCTTATATTCCCCCAGGGCATAACTTAAACCCCTTGCCCCGAGGGTTGTGGGGGAGTGTCCTCCTCAAACAGATATCTTCTATCTGGGGGAAGTATTTGGGGGAATGATGGGCGTGGGTGCGGAGGCTAGTTGCCCTGCAATCACTTTTGACTATTAAAAAGGGCACTAGCCCTTTGAATTTCCAATTGAATGAGCCTTTTTTGAAGTTTCTACGACAACGCCTTCTATAAAAACATTATATGCCCCCAGGGCTTAACTTAAAAACCTTGCCCCGAGGGTCGTAGGGAAGTTTCCTCCTTAAAAACATATTTTCTATCTGGATATCAGCTACGCTGGACAAAATGGCTATCTAAAAATTTTGATTGGATGTGTTTGGGGGAATGATGGGCGCGGGTGGGGCTAGTTGCCCTCCAATCACTTTCGACTATTAAAACGGGCACTAGCCCTTTGAATTTCCAATTGAATGAGCCTTTTTGACGTTTTTTCGAAAACACCTTCTATAAAAATCTTATATGCCCCCAGGGCATAATTTAAAACCCTTGCCCTGAGGGTTTTGGGGATTGTCCTCCACAAACAGATATCTTCTATCTGGAAATCACCTACGCTGAACAAAATGTCTATATAAAATTTTTGAGTGGATGGGTTTGGGGGAATGATGGGCGGGGGGCGCTAGTTGCCCTCCAATCACTTTCGACTATTAGAAAGGGCACTAGCCCTTTGAATTTCCAATCGAATTAGCCTTTTTTGAAGCTTCTATGACAACACCTTCTATAAAAACCTCATATGCCCACAGGGCATAACTTAAAACCCTTGTCCCGAGGGTTGTGGGGGAGTGTCCTCGACAAAAAGAAATTTTCTATCTGGAAATCAACTACGCTGAACAATATGACTATCTCAAAATTTTGATTGGATGTATTTTGGGCAATGATGGGCGTGGGTCGGAGGGGGGGGGTTAGTTGCCCTCCAATCACTTTTGACTACTAAAAAAGGCACTAGCCCTTTGAATTTCCAATCGAATGAGCCTTTTTTGAGGTTTCTAAGACAACGCCTTCTATAAAAACCTTATATACCCCCAGGGCATAACTTAAAACCCTTGCCCCGAGGGTTGTAGGGAAGTGTTCTCCTTAAAAACATATTTTCTATTTGGAAATTAACTACGCTGGACAAAATGGCTATCTCAAAATTTTGATTGGATGTGTTTGGGGGAATGATGGGCGTGGGGGTAAGGGCTAGTTGCCCTCCAATCACTTTCGACTATTAAAAAGGGCACTAGCCCTTTGGATTTCCAATTGAATGAGCCTTTTTGAAGTTTCTACGACAACGCCTTCTATAAGATCCTTATATGCCCCCAGGGCATAACTTAAAACCCTTGACCCGAGGGTTGTGGGGGAGTGTCCTCCTCAAACAGATATCTTCTATCTGGAAATCAACTACTCTGAACAAAATAGCTATCTAAAAATTTTGATTGGATGGGTTTGGGGGAATGATGGGCGGGGGGCGCTAGTTGCCCTCCAATCACTTTCGACTATTAGAACGGGCACTAGCCCTTTGAATTTCCAATCGAATTAGCCTTTTTTGAAGCTTCTATGACAACACCTTCTATAAAAACCTTATATGCCCACAGGGCATAACTTAAAACCCTTGCCCCGAGGGTTGTGGGGGAGTGTCCTCCACAAAAAGATATTTTCTATCTGGAAATCAACTACGCTGAACAATATGGCTATCTCAAAATTTTGATTGGATGTATTTTAGGCAATGATGGGCGTGGGGTGGGGAGGGCTAGTTGCCCTCCAATCACTGTTACATATTAAATTTGTTACTAGGCCTATGGATTTTCAATTTAATCATCCTCTTCTGGAAATTTCTACGACAATGCCTTCTATAAGAACCTTATATGCCCTCAAGGAATAACTCACTACCCTCGCCCCATGGGTTGTGGGGGAGTGTCGTCCTCAAAAAGATACTTTCTATCTGGAAATCAACTACACTAAACAAAATGGCTATCAAAATTGTGATTAGACGCATTTGGGGGAATGATGGGCGTGGGGGGGCTGGTTGCTATTCCATCCATGTTGACTATTAAAAGGGACACTAGTCACTCAATTTTAAGTTGAATGATCCCTTTTTGAAGTTTCTACAACAACTCCTTCGATACGAAGTGCCCGGGTATGGAGAAAAAAAAACAACACATTCTGCCCACATCGTTCTTTACTTAGGCAGCGCTAGCGCGCTGCCTATGATTTTGTTGTTTACCTTATTGTAGGATTTTCAAAATACCCTTTGACATATACGTCTTATTTTGCTTTTCTTCAGAATATCAATATACAAGAAGAGGAAAAAGGGTTATATGATATGTTGTAAAAGAAGAAAGAATAGACGATAGTGTGTCAATGTTATTACAAAGCATAGCTGGAGTATAGGAGTAATTCATAAAGTGTTTTATGACATTTTTTGCAGTACTTGATTTTACAGCTCTCAGACTAAGGAAGTCTGATCTCCTGTTCCAATTGGTTTTCCTAACTTTATTTTGATCTCAAGATGTTTGAGCCTGTTTCTTATTTTTTTTTAATTCCCCCAGTTCTCATGGTTCCTGTTGTTCACTTATCACTAACAGCAATAGTTGCTAAACGAAGCTTTTGATTTGGATGTTGTTTTGTGTGGGGTATGTATGTTGTATGTCTGCATGTTGTATATTGTAGGCTTGAATAAAATTCTAATGTTCCAACAACTAGTCACAGAAAACATTCACCTAACCTGAGTTACATTTTTCAGATTTTCCCCGCTTTACTAGAAAACGATCTTCTGTGTAATGGAATGTATTCTGAATTGTTGCAGGCAAGCAAACAAAGATTAAACAAATATTAAAGTACCAAAGACACTGAATGAAATGAAATTGTTTGAATTGGTTAAGTGGGAACTTACACAACCCTATGTATCTTAAAAAATTGGGAAAAGTAGGAAATTGTTTCTAATGAAAAGATACTTTCATAGGCAGTAATGTAGTGTTTGGTGGCAGCGGGAGTAAAATTTAAAAGAAAGAAACTGCGTGAAACATCAGAGATAATTCTCTAAGAAATAGGCCAATTAAGAAATATCTCTAAGACATACGCCAAGAAGTCTTAGCTTTCCTTTGAAGGCGTAGTTGTATTTCAGAATCAACAAACTATTGCCATCGAATCTTTTTGGCTACCGAAAAAGGGCACTAGAACCAATTTAAGAAATATCTCTAAGACATACGCCAAGAAGTCTTAGCTTTCCTTTGAAGGCGTAGTTGTATTTCAGAATCAACAAACTATTGCCATCGAATCTTTTTGGCTACCGAAAAAGGGCACTAGAAATTTTAATCTCGATTCGAATGAGTTTTCCCCAATCTTCTAGGATCACTGGCTTGATACGATTACCCCTGAAAAAAAAACGAAACAAATAAACATTCATCCCTATTACAGAAACTTTGCGGACAAAAAGCCTTTGCGGACAATAAGTTTTTCTAATAAGCTCATTTGTCACTTTTCAGAGTTCTACTGTGGCAACACTTACGAATACGCGAAAGTGACCTAAAAACTTAGTAATCTTAAAAGAAACAACAGAAAAATCTTGTAAAATTGCTGTTTTTAGGTATGAATAGACCAAAGATGGCTCCAGGGTGGGGGAAATATTTTTAACTTTTATGTCATTGGCACTTTAAAAAGCTTGCTGCCGAAAAAAAATGATTTACCCCCTCCCCCATATCCCCCAGTCAGATAAACTGCACTTTTTCCTAAATTGAATTTTGTTTATTGATAATGTGTTAAAAACAAAAATAAGCAGGTCCTACCAAAAACTTACCAATAAATGGGCAAATTCAGACCATGGCCTCACATATCCTTTTCAGCTTTTATGATACAGCATTTATGCTTGTGAAACTTATTTCCTATCTGTTTCCAGAAAGGAAATACAAATTGGAAGCAAATATTGTACCTATATTCTCTTATTATCTTGCATCGCAACACAAATTGAAAATCTTATTCAAAAGAAACTTTCTAGAAAGTACTCTAGGAGAAGCATTTTTTATGAAATTTTATAGCTGGTAATTTTATGAAATGGAGCAATTTCTCGCAGAAGTATTCAATTGAATTGCTGAATTCACCTATCTTATATGACTCACATTGTCAGATTAAACAAATCTTGCTAAAAATTTAGTGAGACAAAGGCAATGAAGATATTACAAATTATGAAAGAATAGATGTTTTTGGCGATGATCTCGGTAAAAAGGACACAAAAAGTGTACTTCTATTTGACCCCCCCCCCCCAAAAAAAAATCAGCCTGATATTTTCAAAGCTAAATTTGGCACAGATGCCTGGTTCTTAAACCACATTGGGTTCGATACACTTTCAGTTACTATTGATTACTGGCAGAAATATCATTGCGAAATCCTTAAAATATTTGAGATACACAAAATATATTTCTTACTTGCCTAAATTGATTAATCAATAACTAGTACAGAAATCAAATCAAAGAGCATACATGCCAGTACATAATTTACGGTTAAGTGTAAATTTACTATGAGAAGTAGGGCAAGTCAAAATAGATTAGTTTGCCTTTTTGTTTTGAACTTGCACGAGCGTTTAAAATATTAATCATTCTTAAACTGTATGAATTGAAGCAGTTTCCAAAGTGATGAACTGTCAAGTAGTTTACACAAAAAATATAAGATATGGCTTCCTGCTTCTCCTATTTTAAGTTTCAATTGCTTCGTCTTGGAAACTGAAACATTTTGAGAGACTTTTGTTGCGAATTACTGTTTTCAAATAGTTAAAATCACCATTATTTATAGCTCTACAGAAGTACACGAAATACCACAGAATACAACTTTAATTTATGCTATTAAGCCTAGATTCCTTTTAATTCTTATTATTTTTTATCCATAATTTTTCCCTTACTATTTATTTTTATTCCATAAAACTAAAAAGGTGATTTAAAATATCGACGATTCTTCGCTGTTATTGTTATGGAGATAGTTGAATTCAAAGCCACTGCTTTGAATTCAATTAGTTTTGAAATCATTCTACTTCGGAATGTGGAAGGGGTCGTAAATGCCAAAAAGGATTATTTGTTGAAGAAAATTTTCTATTTCTCCTGAATATTTGTACTCCAATAAAATCCTGAATTAATGGATGATTTGTTGACAAAGAGGTCAATTGCCATCAATTTAAATGACTTTAATTATTGAAAATCTGTACATAGAACAACGGAATACTATTTTTAATTATACAATTGAACTTAGAACTTTTTTTAGTCATAAGACCTTTATCATTCATAATTCTAATCTGATTCTTTTTCTTGATTAATTGTTTTTTTTTCCTAGTAATTAAAGAGGTAACCTTAAAATATTGCCATTCAACGTTTTTAATGATATACAAGTGCTTGATTTTAAATAATTCAAGGCAATTATCTAATTGGAAAAGGAGGGGGCAGACATTCCAAATAAGAGCAATTCAATATCTTGGTTTCCCTATTTTTCCTGAATTGTGATCCTTCAGGCCAGTGTTGTGGAGAGTTATTAGTGGTATACAAGTGCTTGATTTTAAATAATTAAGGGCAATTATTTAATTGGAGAAAAAGGGGACAGACATACCAAATAAGAGCAATTCAACATCGTAGTTTCTGTGTTTTTCCTGAATTGTGATCCCTCAGGCCAATGTTGTGGAGAGCTAGGTGGGTACAGAAATTGTTTGAAATATTATTTTATCATTAAATAATGAATGGAAAACTACACTGCAGCTAATTAGTTCTGTATTAACTAGTAATTTGCAACTGATTGTTTGTTCTATGATATCTTTTATGGCAACAGTGTGCAAAGCATTTAGGGCCTAATATGCCACTAGTGAAACTTCTACCTAGTCTTTTCCATGAAAATGTGTATATTGACATTCCTATCGAAGTAACCAACAGACAGGCTGTAAGTTATCCATTATCGGAACACCATTCGAACTGGAGGTGTCCAGTCCAGGATCTTTTCTCTAGTTGGTAATAGATTAAAAAATACTATGGATGTAAAGAGCAAAGTTAAAACTAAAAATTAAACACAAATCATTGCTTCAGAGTCTATACAATATATTAAACAAGCTCAAATAAACTGATTCATGATATTTCTCTATATTTTTACAAATCTTAAAAGCTAGCCATTTACTGAAAACTTAAGACAGTAATTAATTTATATATAATGAAGTTATAAAGCATTTTAGATTTTCATCCTAACCTATATTGAAGGTATCCAGGTGAGACCACAGACTAGCTTCCGAGGTTTGCATTTTTGTTAAAATTCTCGGTCCTATAGGCAGAAATAGCTGAATTTCAGGAGTTTGTATCATGTTTTATTAGTTTTTGATTTTAAGTAATACTGGAGTGCATTTCATCAATTTAACACTTATGTTACTAGCTATTTATAACATAAGAAATGACACTAACTAACTAACTAACTAACAACTCACCGCAGCACCAAGCCGCCTGAGGCCAACACAGCCACGCACGCTCCTCCACCATCCCAATCTATTCAAACCTCCTTTTTACACCCTCCCACGAAGTTTCCATTTCCTTTAAATATTTCTTTATGACGTCCCCCCACCCCAGACGAGGACGACCTGCTTTCTGTTTAGCCCTAGAAGGTTGGCCAAAAAGAATAATCTTCAGCAATCTGTCCTCCTTCATCCGCACAACGTGGCCTAGCCACCTCAACCTTTCTTTCATTATAGCCCTAGAGAGTGGTATTGAACCACATTTTTCGTACAGCCTATTTTTTGAACTACGGTCAGTCAGCCTGGTACCCAGAACAATCCTTCAGCAATTTCTCTGCAAACCATCTAGCAAATCTTCGTCCGCTTTTCGGAGCGCCAATGCTTCAAAGCAATATTTGACCACTGTCATCACTGCAGCTTCTAATATTCAAATCTTGGTTTGAAGACTTATCTTCCTATTCTTCCAAACTTTTTTTAACTGTGAAAAAACACCCCGAGCCTTGGCTATTACATTTTTAACATCTTCACTCCTCCCACCATCTTTACTAATAATGCTACCAAAGTAAGTGAAGCTGCCCACCAGATCAATGTTTTCATTACCCAACGTTACCTTTTCATCATCACTTATTCCTAGCCTTAGTGGCTTAGTCTTCTTAAAATTAATTTTCAAACCTATTCTACATCCTGAATTCGCAAAACCTCTAAAAGTTCATTCATTTTGCTCACACTTTCATCTAGGAGGCTTAAATCGTCAGCATAATCTAGGTCAGGAGACATTCTCATCCCCATTCGATTCCGTGGTCTCCCATTGCCTTTCCTGTGCTCCTTAAGACAAAGTCCATCAAAATAATCCATATAAAAGGGGATAGAACACAACCCTGCTTAACTCCTGATTTAATGCAAAACCAGCTGTTAACCTCAATTCCTACCTTGACCGCAGCAGTGTTATTCTCGTGCATAGCACTAATCAATTTAATAATAATAATAATATAATGCAAAACGTTATAGGCCACAGGGCCTCTACAATGTCAGTCAAGATGTTCTCCTTCTCAGTCGTTCTTGGGCTAGGCTCTCACATTCTGTCAGCTGGATCTCAGACTAGTTCAGGCGGATTGGGCTTATGTTGAACGTTGATAAGTGCGAATATACTTCAGTTAATTCGAGTGTGAGTTTCCCTCGTAATTGTGGATTTTTCTCTATTCCCTGTGTCTCTTCTTTTCGGTGGCTTGGTCTTCACATTACTAATAACCTCAAAACACTTCCGGTTTTGAGTTTCTAATGCAAAAAAAAAAAAAAAAAATCAGATAGAATATTCTAAAATTGTTGGAAATAGAGGGACGTACAATAGAAAAGCGCTTGGGAAATTATGTTCTTCTTTTTGCGATCATTCTATTCTTTTTTATCTGGTTTTCTTCCAATTCTGAAGCCTAAAGATCTGAAATCTATTGGGACTTATTATTTTAAATTTTCTCGGTACCTTTTGTGCCTCCCTCCGTGGTTTCGGAACCGGGATCTAATATCGCGATTCGGGCTCCCTGATTTACGGGAAAAAGTGACTGTGTTTTCGGGAAAGCTGTCACTATCTGCAGGTCTTACTGCACACCATAATTTACGTCGTTTTATGCAAAGAATTTTTAAGTGTGGGAGTTCGCTTTTTTTTCTTTTTTTTTTTTTTTTGTTCTTGATGTACTCCACTTCTTTTTTATAGTGGGTAATAAATAAATTATTATTATTATTAATGTATTTGTCTGCAATGTTTAATGTATTTGTCTGGTATACCATACAAGGATAAAACCTTTTAAAGCTCTTCTGTCAACAGAATCGAACGCTTGCTCATAATCTATAAAACTGAGGACCAAAGGTGTTTGACAACTCAGGCACTTCTCAATCATTAACCTAAGAGTGATAATTTGGTCGACGCATCTTCTACTTTTTCTAAAACCGCACTGTTCTTGTCTTAAAATTTTGTCTACAGCATCTCTCAGTCTAAAAAGTATCATACTACTAAGTAATTTGCTAGCTACAGAGACCAGACTATAATGCCTTGATAATTACCACATTCACTTTTATCACCTTTCTTATAAAGTGGCTTAATTAAGGTTTTCCTAAAATCTTTAGGCACTTCTTCTATTTCAAAAATCATATTTATAATCTTCAGTAACTTATTTCTAACCTCAGAACCACCATATTATTTTCTAATCCTTTTAATACTGTCGCTAGTTCTTCCTCAAAAAACAAATATTCCTTCACGTCCAAGGTATCACAAACTTTTCTCTATATCTTTTCCTGCAACTCTATCTCGGCTTAGCAAATTCTCAAATGTTTTGCCCATCTCTCTTTAATTTTTTCCTTATCGCTAATTGTGGTCCCATTCCTATCTTAACTGAGCCAAGTCCGGATTGACTACTCCCTCTCAATTTATTAACATGTCAGTACAATATTTTAATATTATGCCGTCTAGACGCATCTTCCAGATCATCGGCAATTTTATCTTTGGCCTCCACTTCATACTCCCTAGTTCATATGTTAATGCTTTCTCCTCTTTCTTTACATTCTTTTTGTTTTCTTATGATCTATAACTCAGATAATTCTTGTACAAGTCCTTTCTCCTTTCTATTAAAAATAAAGCTTTTTCACTAATTTTATAGCTGCAGTCCTAGCTTTCTTCCCTAAGACACCTTCAGCAACTTCACAAATTTTTTTCTAAAACTATTCCAACCATCTTCCACATTATCAAATTTTAAACTCTGAAGTTTAGTATTCAACTGTTCCTGGAAAGTTTTTCTCAAATTCTCATCCTGGAGTCTACCGACATCATAACTTCCCGGGAGGTAGTTACCCTTCCAAAATTTCAGCTTTAAATTATTTATAACATAAGGAATGACACAGTGGGTTTTATCATTAAACCAGTCTGTCATTTTTTATGCTACTTAATGAATTACATAATTAATACTTAATTACGTGAATAAAATATCGTTTAGTTTTGCTTGAGTTTCTTAGAGAAACTCAAGTACATCATAGCCAGTGAAAGAATACTAAGGTCCTTATAAATTAGTTTTTTGATGTCTGTTAGATATCTAAGGACTTTTCTACTCCCAAGACAACAAGCTATTTTTTGTGTGAGTTTTCAGAAAAGTGCTGGTTTAGTGTGTTGTATAGCCTCTGAATGCAATAATTTTTTTAAGTTGTAGGTTTCAACTTTGCTCTGTACATCCCTTAGAAAAAAAGTTGTTTTATAAAATCTATTTTTACTCCTTTTTATTTTAGATATAGACAATAAACCTAAAAAAAGCTCTCTGTCTAAATTAGACAAACATACCAAAAAGTCAACGGGAGTCTTCGCTAAAATAGGATATTAAATGTTGGCTTTACTTCTCACCACTCTCAAACCTTTCCATTGAATATTGGCAACATTGAGAACCGTAAGTGGTACATTATCACTATTTTTCTTTAAGAAGTTGGAAATGAAAAATAACCGCTATTTCATGAAATACTCTTTTTTAGTCACGTTATTTTGTGTACGCAGTATAAGTTTCACATACTTAGTGTATAATATAGAAAAACTTGCAGTACAAGCGCCACCTGTATTTTCATTGCACAATTTAACTTTCCTCAAAATCACCTACTCAAGCTCTTAAAAAAGACAGAGTTAACTCTTTATGTGTTACTTTTTATGTGTTAAATCTTTATGTTTATTTGAGTCTTTTATCAAGCACATTCTCATACACATTAAGGGGGTGGAGAAAACTTGTCAAAGTGCAACTGACATACATAGTTTATAAAACAGCGAAAAAGGTTACCGTTCAGTCCATTACTTAAATAATGGCTTTCCAGACGTGCCTTCATTTTAAAGAATGTTGTAGAGTCGCATAAATGAAAGTACCTGGAATTGGCTCAAATAGAGAACTCTGTAAATCTCTGAAAGTATTATCTTTTTAAATATTAAAAAAAATATATTCCGAAAGCAATTCGTTTAACTTGTGCACCGATAAAGGGAATTTTTTCTTAGTTTTATTTAAAAAAAAATTGTACTATAATTGACGTTTGATATCTGCGATGGAAATGATTATTGCATTTAGATAGAGCATTAAGCGGAAAAATGATTTTTTTTTTTTTCTTTGTTTACTCTTTAAGGACCTTTACCATCCTATGGACCCTATACACAATGGATCATTTGAGTCTCATGACTCGCATTCCCGTTCATATATATTAAAATACGTGAAGTTCTTGCACCTAAAAATACATAAAACACAGAGATTGCACAATTTCGTCAAATTACAGTGTCCCTTTAAGGAGGAAGGAGTGGAGAAATTTACGTCAGAGGACTGAGGCATGGGTTAAGAAGTATTGGCTGAAGCGCTCAAAAGGAGACATAATGTAGGGAAACCGGGAGGAAGAGGAGAGATTTAAAATGCACGATTTGCATTTTAAATACTTCTTTTTTTAAATAATACTGATTGATTGGCTATCTCATAATTTTCAGTCAATTCTAATTTAGCCCTGTTTGGTCAAAATTGTTGCTTTATGGCAGAAAATAGTAGAGCTTTTTTGTGGTGCAACATCTTTCGTGACTTTGGAAAGGTGTTGATATTTTAATTTCCGTTCAAATGAGCCCCTTCAAGGGGCTGCACTCAGAATCAATGAGGTGCCTTTTGGTTTTGAGATTGGTTTTTTGCTTTGTCATGCTTCTCCATGATCGGTACTTTCTCACGCACATCCATGTTGTTTTGGCATGATATATAGTCGGCGGACACGGTAAGCAAAAGCTGTCTGACCCTATTAAATTTTTAAGGAATTTCGTCAAGGGTCTGCTCTAAGCTCCATCATTAGTTCAACTAGAGACTTTTTAACTGAATCAGTTTGTAAAACACTCCGCTCGGCTCTCAAATGCAATTGGCCGTTTAATCGGTTTATTATGTCAAAACCTTTTACTTCAGTACTCTCCATGCACATCAAAACTATTTTTCTTTTTTTTGCACCCTCTTAAAGAAAATTTGTGATCAGGACATCAGCACTTTTCTTGAAAAAATTTGATTTTCCTTTTTGCTCAAGGTTAGGATGCCACTCAAAGGTTTAACCTCTGGCTTCCAATTAAGGGTTTGTTTTCCAATTAATGTAATTTTTCATTATGACTGAAAGTCATTTTTTAGGGTTTATTATGTCAAAACTTTTTAATACCATTATCTCTCCCTTAACTTTAGGCTAAGGATTTCCGACAATAGCAATATGAATACTGTAATTTTTCCATAATGACTGAATATTATTTTTTAGGGTTTCAGGCTTTATCATAAATTTTTGAAAAATTTCTTTTGGTAGTTATAAATTACTTTTCAATTGAATCTCGATGAAAATTATTATTTCCAAAATTATGTTACTTGGGAAATAATTGTCACTAAACAGTCGTCTCAAAAGCCCGGCTTCTAGTTTTAGGCTATTATGAGCTGAGGGTAACTCTTTACTAAGTTGCAGCAGGGACTAACCATGATCCAATCATGCCATGTGTCTGCATGTTTGCTGTATTGTCTTTGAAAACAGTTGAATTAGTTGACATAGCTCATGAAATGGAGGACGTGGGTTTCCTTGGCTTGGATCGGTGATACTACCTGTGACTTGCCCTATATAGGGCCAATTGGTAGATTGTCCGAGAAATATATTCATTAGAGAAAAATCACTGTTGGATATTGCATGACATCCAATTATTAGTCAGATAAACATCCTTTTCTTGTAAATTTTTAAAATATGCTTAATTGACAGGCTATTCCTAATTGCAGAGTTCTGGTGAGTCATTATATCAAAGGTGTTGTAGCTATGCAGTTATGATTCAGCTTCTTCGTTGCCTTTCGGTAGTTCATTCACAGCGGTGATCCTATATCAAAGTATTCATCAATATTATTTGTACAACAGACCAATAGCCTTCCTTATTGCTTAAACAATTACTAAAAATATAAAGATACTAACTAAATCGCCATAAATAACAAAAGAATAAACATTTCAGCGAGAAAAATTAGAAAACAAAACGAGCAATAAATTGTCAAGACTGACAACCCTGTTGTTATTATTTATTTCACTCTTGAATAGTTAATATTCACTTACTTTTTCACCTTTGATCTAAAGTAGTACCGTTTTTTGACAGCTTTTATATAATTTACAGATCCCTTTTGTGTGGAGAGAGAAAGAAAATTTATATTTTACTTTGTCTTTTCATGGAAGTACTGTACTTCTTAAATTAATAGAAAGATGTAAATACTGTCTAATATGATTGGCCGCTTAATACAAAAGATTTTGAAGAGATGCATTTTAGTGGAAAACAGTGTTATTAAATTGTATTGGTTATGCACGGTAAATTTTGTAGTGCTGAAGTTTAACAATTTTATTGTTAAAATATTAATTATATAAAGCCAAAGAAGTTTTCTATCAAAAAGCGATGAGTGTTTTAAAAGCTTAAAATAAACACATACATTTTGACTAGCACACAAGTACCTTTGAACCCACTAAATACCCTTCAGTACATGAGTAGCCTATCATTTATCCTTTACTCAAGATAAAGTAAAACCAAGGTTTTTTTTAACTGAAAGTTAAAACAGGAGGAACATTAAAACTTACAATGAACAAAAATTATCCAATATATGTCCGGGGCTGCCCCTTCCTCAACCCTCACTCTGTACGCTAAAGTAACAAGGCTCTTTAAAAGTACTTAACATTCATATTCAAGGGTCTTACTGTTTGAGCAGTTTTTCTTATAAAGTTGTGACAAAAAGGTAGACTTTAGTGTAAATAGCGAGCAGAATGCGTCTTCTGGATACTGTGGGGCCACCTTACCAAGGTCCTCCACAAGGTCATGTTTGGGGAGTAATGTGTTCCTACTTGGCCGATATATGGGTCAATGAGTTGAGCTAACTGGGTAAAGGTTATCATCTATGTGTTTAACCAGATTATTCTGGACTATTGTATGAAGGTGGAAGTGCCCAGGCAATTTTTCAAGGATAGAAAAAAGCAATGCACTCTTACATGACATATCATAGCTAACGGGCTGCTATGGCAGACATCCAAGGTCATGAACCAGTATATTAGCAATAGTTTTATGAGGGGTTGGGTAAGCTCCTTGAAGATGAAGCACATGTTTAACCGGGTTTCCTAATTGAATCTTTACGTAATAGATTATTCAATTGTCTTGAATTATTTTTTACATATGTGTTTGAATGCACACCTATCATCGCTTATTTTTTTTTTTTTTTTTAACGCCGTTGACATAACAAGACCATTTGATCCCCCATTTTGATTTTCTTACAATTTGACGAATCTAATTGGAGGAACTGACACCTGACCTTGCATTACCCGTGACCAACCTCCCCTCCCCTATTCAAACCTCCCCCCTCAAAACCATAATCCTCTAATACCCTCCTCATCTCCGCATTTTTTTGGACTTAAAAGTTTTCAACTTTATTTTCACATTTATTTATTTTTACATTTTTTGGGTGCAAAAAATGCAAAGGTATATATATATATATATATATATATATATATATATATATATATATATATATATATATATATATATATATATATATATATATATATATATATATATATATATATATATATATATATATATACATATATATATATATATATACATATATATATATATATACATACACACACACACACACACACACACACACACACACACACACACACACACACACACACACACTACACACACACACACACACACGTATATGTATATATATATATATATGTATATATATATATATATATATATATATATATATATATATATATATATATATATATATATATATATATATATATATATATATATATATATATATATATATATATATATATATATATATATATATATATATATATATATATATATATATATATATATCTCTTTACAAATATGCCGGCCCCGGCACTCGGCACGCTTCTATATGTAGATTCTCGTTGTCGCTTGTCTTCTAACCGCAGACAATTTGAGCTTTTTCTCGATGCCATGACGTCACCTCTTCTTGATGTCATAACGTCACCACAGGTTCATTACAACCACCCTGGGAAAAATACGCCTTTTTCCTTAAAGTCTTGACGTATTTAGATCGTTCTTGTGACCTGAAATATCAATGATTTTAATATATATTATAATTATTAATTGTATAATTGATTTAAAAAAAAGAATTATAACTCTAACACTACGACGTTTATTTGGCAGTTGTCAGGGCTTCTTCCGTACTTCATTATTTGTTCGTCGTTCGTTTTCAGGGATTAGCCGAACTTTTAAGCTACGTTGATTTTTAACACGAGAAAATGTCACGTATAACATACCATGATTAAAAACAGGAGAACTACTGATTAAAATGTTGGTTAAAATAAAAGACATAAGTAGGACAAAGAAATGATATGTAGGACTGATCCATATTTAGGACAACTAGACTAATCCATATTAGGACAAATTCATGCCAGCCATAATTTCAAAAAAGACATTGTGATTTTATTTCCGTGGAATTAATGAAAATTTTCAGCATTAAAGTGCGTGAAAGCTCTCACTATTAATAGATCTTCTATTCGGTGAAAGTCATAAGTCCTTAGGCTTGCTTGCTTATGCACTTACTGGGAATCAAGAAATCTTTTACCCGGGACCTGCCATAAAATCTCATTTGATTAACTTTCTATCCTCTATCTGCAATTTCACTGAGCCCACGTCTTTTCGAGTCCTCTTCGACATTCTAGGCCCTTCGACATTCCCTCTTTAGTCTTCCAGTACCTGCTTGCGCTGGCAAAAAGAGACACACATCACTGCTGTTCATTCAAAAGCCATTTTCCTTGTTTTAAAGATAAGGTGGCGTTAACATTCATTTTGGGGTATTCAATGCCGGTAATTCCAGGAATATATCTATTTATTTTGATATAAAGTTCTCTTTAAGGAGTATTCAGACATTTGTTGAAATTCTCAAGCTACTACTGCAACTATAAATACATAGATAAATATTTTTTAAAGATAATTAGTATAAACATCAAACGGCATAACAAAACAAAGAAATGAGCCTGGAAGCGAGAAACGGGTCTATAGCCAATGAAAGGAACCGAAGAGAAAAAAAATCAACTGAACATTTTGCCCGAATATAACAAGGTGTTTTCAGCATAGAAAAAAAAACTTGAATCTAAAACTAAAATAATATAAATAAAAATATTAAATAGAAACGTCTCTGTTTTTTTTTTGTTATGGCATAATTTAAAGCCATGATACTTAGTATATCCTTTAATTTCTTTTCGTTTTCAATATCAAATTGAGCGTCTATTCTAAAAGATTAGGAGCAAATACTTCTTTCTTGCAATTTAAAAAAAAATGCTTTTGATTTAAAAGATTTGCCTTTTTTATTAGAGATAAATAAAAAAAACTAAGCCGCGTGGCTAATTGTTCCAATCTAAGGTTTCGATTTCCTGTGCAAGAGCAAATATATGATGAACTGTTTGTGATACTTTAAAACTTAGAGCTTAAGTAGACAAACTCAACCCCCACTCACAATAACTGCTTTCTCTTAATTGCAATACACATAATATAATATGATTAGAAGAAGAAAAAAAATAGTAGATTTAACTTTGGGAACTAAAAGGGGCTTATAATTATGGAATCGTTTTCAAGGAATACAAAATTATTAAGAAACAAAAGCAGCTCTCTTGGCCTAAGCACTTCAGTTAGGATGTAAGTCCCTGAAAAATATTTAATATCAGGAGAAATTTGAAGAAGGAAGATTCACTTCAAAGGATAGACCTGGATTGGGAGTTTCTAAATAAACTTAATATTAAAACAGAATTGAATCCAAATGCAATCAGTCCAAGTTTCGGGAAATCAAGAAGAGTTGACTCAAGAGCAGTGCCAAACCAATGCTGCAATAAATTTCACTAGCAAGGGGATCTATCGGGATAGTATTTCGCTAAAGCACCAAAAACGTTAAGCTAAAATTTCAGTATTTCTTGGTTACTTTGAAGAACTCAATTTAAATTTTACATTTTTTATAAGTGTCATAGAGCTGAATAAATTTACTGCACATACGTTCTTTTACCTTTCAACCGTTGAAATAGCTGGTCACAATTTTGGTTTTTACAGTCTCTTTAAGTAGAAACTTCTTATCTTTGTCATTTTCAGTGTCTATCGTGACAAGTTGAATGAAGAGCTTAGTCAACCTTAAAAACTAAAGTATGAATTTTATGGCCCTTGCATGACCAGCTTTCTCTATAAAAAAAATAAAGATAGCGCAATCTTCATGTTATATCTTTATGAAAGGATTGGATTGATTCAGGAAAAAGAAGTTCACCTGAATATTGTTTTTCGATATTCAGCTAACTTTTGATGACTGGATGTGTCAGTTCTTCCATCTTATCTTAAAATGTTAATGAAGCAAATATTAGGTTTTAACTCAGAAAAAATGAGTTTAAATTGAGTTTTGACAGTGTTAAAGCACTGCTGCTTGAAAAAAGCTATAGTTGAATGTTTTCTAAGAGAAGAATATTTTCTCTGCACAACATCAACTCTGCCAACTAAGTCTGCCTAAATATTATATAGAACTCATTCTAGATAAAAATGCCATACAACATGCCTATTTATTTTATTGATGCACCTGAATTTCAATCCCTCAAGCCTTTATGTCTAATGTCAGTTTCCTTGACTTTGTCCACCTTCATACTAGATGCTTGCGGCTTTCCCTTGACCACAAAGAAGGTATACCATACTTTCCTCTCTAAAGATATTAGATATCACGACTTTGATTTATATAGAAATATTTATAATACTTTTCATCCTTTTAGTTTTCAGGATTTGTTATGAAAGTTGTCAAAATAATGCAGATATATAAAAAATATGAAAACTTATATCAAATCCAGTTATCTAAAATTAATCACATTTCATTAGGCAAACACCATTTAAATAGTCTCGACTCTTCTTGCAGGACTAACTGTCTCCATAAAAATTCGCTGCATACCCATGTCGTATCTTTCCAGAGATTAAATAAAAAAAAACAAGTTTTTTTAACTAAAGTAAGGAGCGAAATTAAAACTTAAAACGAACAGAAATTATTTCGTATATGAAAGGGGCTGTCCCCTAATCAACGCCTCGCTCTTTACACTAAAGTTAGACTCTTTCTCACAACTTTTTTTTTAAACAATAAAAAACTTGAGCCGGGTCGCTCATTACTTACAGTTCGTTACCACAAACTGTTTGAAATAAAATTAGTCCAGGAAAGGAAAATTTGCTGAATATTGTTCTTCAGTATATCTGTTAAGCTTTCGATAAAAGAATTTACGAATACTTCCTGGAACTTCTCTAAAAGATTTAACTAGATGAATTTCGGTATATGATGCAGTTATACCTTTTAGTTGAAGTGTCAAATGATTCGACTTAGGGTTAAAAAGTAAATCTAGAAGTTAAAATCAAATAACATCAAAATAAAGTAATATGGAATCGATAAAGATGAAGGTGGTAAAAGGGGAAAATACAGTAAAGTGAACAATACTCCTCAAATTATTTTTTATGAAAAATTCGTGATGCTAAAAACTCAGGGTCTGATACCCCTAATTATCCATTTATCTTGGCCCTTTAATTCTGTCTGTTGAATTACCTAAATGCATTTAAAAGTAGATATAAGAAGTTAATCTAAGTATGTCAATTCAATGGCTTCCAGAAAATGAGTGCTCAAATGTGAACTATTTTTAAGACTTGAAACGCAGAAGTAACTGATTTTATTATTTCTCCATCACTAGAGGGGCACCAAAACATCGTAGAAAGCTGTATATGAGAACATTTTATAGTTAATGCTTACATTTATGTGCTGAGTAGAAATTTTCTTGATAATGTCATCCAGAGTCAAATTTGGAGAGGATAGACTTGAAAGCATAAACAATGTACCCCGAAACCTTCATGGCCAAAAATCAAAAAATAATTTAAAGAGAACAAAAATAATCTTAAAAACGCAAAGTTTTACTGATGGAAATAAAGAGTAAATTTGAAACTTACAAACGAAAAAAAAATTATTGCTTTGCATTATATGCAACGTATACCTGCAAAACTGGTTCAAATAAACTTATAGGTTATATTTCCCTGTATTCGTAGAATTAGTGCTTTAGGTCAAAACTAAAAAAATTAGGGGAAAAAAATAGGAAAATTAGTGCTTTACTCAAAACTGAGCTGGCTTGATATTTTTAGAGAACTTTTGACCGGTGAAAGACTATTAAGAGGCTTATAAATTAGTCTTTTGTTTTCTATAGGCCAGTTAGGAAC
Source organism: Artemia sp. Qi Xiang Cuo (assembly GCF_049724085.1). Classification (NCBI taxonomy): domain Eukaryota; kingdom Metazoa; phylum Arthropoda; class Branchiopoda; order Anostraca; family Artemiidae; genus Artemia; species Artemia sp. Qi Xiang Cuo. Next base: position 59,990,126 of record NC_142809.1, on the reverse strand, counting down.
TTTTCTGCTGCTAAGAGAAACTTTTAACTTTTCGTACTTGGTTTGTTTTCTCAATAAGGTGTTAGTTTTTCAAATTTCTTCAAATATAGGTATTATATACTTAAGGGGGGACGGAGATATAAGTATATACTACGGGAGTATAAATGTCCTTTATCGAGATAAATGTCCTCCTTTATAAATGTCCTCCTTTATCGAGAGTAAAGGAGGTACCGTCCCTCAACATACGTTAAGAACGTGCCTAAAACTCTTTTCACAAACCGAACTTGATAGGGGGAATAACCAAAAGCGGGCTTAAAAAATATAACTTATATATATAATATATCAACTAAGATACAAAGTAATAATGTAACTAAAATATAACTTTGGTTGGCTAAAGTGTCAAACCAACAATTTACTTGGGCAGCTATTATTATATTACATTATCGAGTCCAACAATATAAATTTATTTGGATTCAATTTAAGATTTTTATAGACTTAGCTTTTCAGATGAAATTGGCTAAATACCAACAGTATCATTATGGTCATTGTAGCTATTTTGCAACAACTGAGATTTAGCCAACGATAGACTTAGTCATAATAACGTCATTCTGATTGACTGGATGAGATAAAAAAACATTTATCCTATGCATGAATTCCTGTACAGTTCTCGTTTTTATTCATGCAAAGATTGACAAAGGGGCTTTCTGATCATCAACATATGCTAAATCCCAAATAATTAAAAAGATTGAATTAAATTGAAAACTTAATCTCGATGCCTTAGTCACTTTCTTCTATTATCCCTGGTTGCTGAGTGAACCGTACCGAGACAAAGAGGTCCCTCTAGTAAAGTATTGACGCTGGGAGCAGTACTGATAAAAAAAAATACGACAGCTGGTTAGAAACCTGAAAGTGTCTTCCAAATCCCATGACCTTTTTGAAGCTATCTGCAAGACCAATAATCTTAATCCATTCATCACAAATAACACGCATGTTCAGTGGAACAACTCCCATATCAAGATAGAAATAAATTGTGCCTGGAAAATGCTGCTGAATGACTTCTTCAACGGAAACCTCCGGCATGTTCAAGTCAGAGAGCTCGAACTTCACAGTAATGTGTAGCTCATCGTAGAAGCTGTCATTGAGGTTATTCGCCAGTTCAAATAGGCAAACAGTGATAACTATTGAGCATAATTATATATCGGAAAACAAAGTTGTGCTGATAATTAAAGCACTTCAGTTGTTTTTTCGGACTCCGGATACTGGTACTGTGGCTGAGTTAGTCAATGGCCTGAAGGAGTTATTAGATTTTCAGCATAGTAGGTATTGTTTGACCACTCCTAAGTTTGATATACTACTTTTCACAAGAGCTGGCTTTTTAACCCTACAATTTACGAAATATGAGCGATATAGAAAGATATTCACCGCTTCAGTCCTTCTCCTCACTTCTCAAGCAGTTCATTTCCGAGCAGAGAAGTACAGAAGCACTCACTCGAGGCCGGTTGAACTCCGCATCTTTCCCAATTGAGGTCGCTCCTACCAACGCAGGGACTTACCAAAATGCGTCCCCAACTACAGATGAAGAAGACAGCTTGTTTTCTAAGTTTCTTGACACAAATAGGCTTTGGATGAACTCCTCAAGTCAAAATGCTAAAAGTGCAAGCACTGCCCGCGTAGCAGCAAATATTATCACGGCATACGAGGAGAGAGTTCTGGGCTTCTTGAACGAGAGACAAAAATCAAGAAAAAATAATTCTGATCGACTAAAATTATTTGATTAACTTTTTTTGCACTTACCCAGAGTGAAGTGAAATTTATACATGCATCTCATAGTTCCTGCAACTTATATGCCCAGTCTCATAGTTCCTGCAACTTATATACCCAGTCTCATAGTTCCTGCAACTTATATACCCAGTAAGAGCCCATTTAGTATTGCTGGTACTTTACACGAAAGTAGTGGTCACGAATGACGGCAAAGTCACTTGAACTTCAAACGATTTTAAGTGACAAATTTTAAATTATGTGGTGTTTTTGAATATTTGGTCTTTTTTAATATTTGGTAATTTTTGCATATTTGGTCTTTTTGTATTTTTGGTCTTTTTTATTAATCTAATTACCAACATTGAACTCTCATAAACCTAAACAACTGGAATAACATGGAAATATCTGCTAAAACGGCCGTTTTTTTTATTACAAAAATGTAATTTCTTTTTTTCGGCAAAAAACGAAAAAAAAGAAAAGAATTTACATTTATTCTCTGTTTCTGTTCCGTTTTTTAATTGACATTTTCTACCGTTTCGGTTGTAGCCAAAACCATAAACTATGCCGGCCAATATTTTCGACTGAAAGTAAGAATCAACTTTCTAGGAATTGCATATCTGCTTTAAATTTACTAAGTGTGGTAGAGTTATCAAACAGTTCGTGGTAACGAACTGTAAGTAAGGAGCGACCCGGCTCAATGGTAACCGAAACTCTAGAAAACGGATTTTTGATACCAATATTTGGCTGATTTCGAAATAGGGAGAAAGACCCCCTAAAAGTTCTAAAAGCTAAATGAAAATCATACCATCATATTCAACGTATCAGAGAAATCTACTGTAGACGTTTCAAGCTCCTATCTACAAAAATGTGGAATTTTGCATTTTTTGCCAGAAGAAAGATCACGGATGCGTGTTTATTTGTTTGTTTTTTTCCCAGGGGTGATCGTATCGATCAAGTGGTCCTAGAATATCGTGGGAGGGCTCATCCGAACAAACATTAAAAGTTCTTGTGCCCTTTTTAAGTGACCCAAAAAAATGGAGGGTAACTAGGCCTCTCACGCTCATTTTTGCTCAGAGTCACCAGATTAAAATTTTGAGATGGCTATTTCGTTCAGCATGGTTGAAAATATGATAAATATGTCCTTTAGGATGACTTAATCCCCCGAAGTCCCCGGGTGGAGGGCTGAAAGTTATGAACTTTATCCAATGTTAACATACAGTATTGGTTATTAGGAAGTATACAGACGTTTTCATGGGGGATTTTTTCTGGTAGTAGGGGGGTTGAGTGGGTCGGGGGTTATGTGGGAAGATCTTTCCACGAAGGAAGTTTTCATGGGGAAAGGGACATTGCTATGAAGGGGGCGACGGATTTCCCAGCATTATTTAAAAAAAGACCAGAAATTAAATATAAAAGATACAAGTTTTCCAACTGAAAATAAGGAGTAACATCAAAACTCAAAACGAACAGAAAATATTACGTGTATGATTGGGTTCACCCCCTAGTCAATACCTCGCTCTTTAAGCTATAGATTTTTTAGTACTTTCATAAAAGCTATTTATTCTAAATAACGGCCTTTGTGATTAAGAGGTCATTTTTAAAGAATTGGAACAAAATTCTAACTTTAGCTTAAACAGCGAGGTATTGACTAGGGGGCGAGCCCCCTAATATATGTATTAAATATGTATGAATATAGAAGTTCGTTACGTAAGTTAATTCGTAAGTTACGTATATTTATTACTAATAAAAGCATTCGTTAATAAAATTAAACAAGTTTCGAGGAAGCCATTTAACCAAATAAAAGTAAAATTAATATGTAAATTTTGTTATAATTATTAATGTACGGTGAGCCAAAATCAAAACCTGCATTAATTAAAAAACGTTCAAAAACTAAATAAAAAAAACAAGTTATCTTTGACTTAAAGGAAGGAACGGCGTCAAAACTTAAAACGAACAAAAATTATCCTGTATATGAAAGGGGCTGTCCCCTCCTCAACGCCTTACTCTTTACGCTAAAGTTAGACTCTTTTTCACAACTCTTATTTCTTTTAAGCAATAAAAATCATTAGCGTAAAGAGCGAGGCGTTGAGGAGGGGACCTCTCCTTTCATATACGGAATAATTTCTGTTCGTTTTATGTTTTAACGTCGTTCCTTACTTTCAGTTAAAAAAAAATTGTTTTTTTTTATTTAATTTAAAGGTAAAAATGTGGATCATTCCTGAAACGGAAGGTCTGGACTGAATATTGTGGGAGGTTTTAAATGAGCCAAGTATTGCTTAATGGTAGTAATAATCAGAATTCGTGGAGTTTGGATATGTTTCTGTGTCTTGATGTCAAAAATTTATTTTCAATCCCTTAGAAATGCCAAATGTGTCATGCAACTAGCCTATACGACTCTTTGCATTAATTTACTACCTAAATAGGTGTCAGGTGGTGATTTAAGTAGATGAACAGCCACCTAGAACAAAATCTAAGAAGATTGTTGGAATATGTTCTCGCTGTTACGCTTAAAGGTTGTATTTGACATTTTCACACTTTTGAGGGAAAGTGTCGCTAAGCTGTTCTCACGGGAACGATCAGCAGGTTAATGCAGATTAGAGCAATTAAAATATGATTGGACGTACGTAACACTGCGGAAACCCCCTGTGAATGCAGTTCAGCAAATGATTTTGGCATTTAAAAAGTAAGTTTGGAAATTTCAGATTTGACCATCAAACAATTCGTGGTCAAACTGTAAGGAGTGACCCGGCTCAATAGTAACCGAAACTCTAAAAAACAGGACTTTGATACTAATATATACATCAAAAGAAGCAGATTTTTATGCTGATTTCAAATAATAAAGCTTCATCAAGGCCTATCCATCAAAAGTTACATACCTGAGAAAATTTGCCAGATTTTCGAAAAAAGAGGTTAAACAACCCATAAAAGGCATAGAATCTTTATGAAAATCGCACCATCAGATTCAGCATGTCAAAGAACCCTACTCTAGCAGTTTCAAGCTCCTATCTACAAAAATGTGGAATTTTGTATTTTTGCCAGAAGAAAGATCACTTTTGCGTGTTTATTTGTTGTTGTTTTCTTGTTTTATTAATTTTTTTTTTCTCAGGGGCGATCGTATCGACCCGTTGGTCCTAGGATATCGTGGTAGGGCTCATTTGAACGACAATTAAAAGTTCTAGTGCCCTGTTTAAGTGACCAAAAAACTGAAGGGCAACTAGGCCCCATTCAATGCTCAATTTTCCCAAAGTTACACGATCCAAATTTTTAGAAACCCATTTTGTTCAGCATAGTCGAAATATCTAATAACTATGTCTTTGAGGATGACTTAATCCCCCACAGTCTCCGGGGGAAGGGCTGTAAGTTATGAACTTTGCCCATTGTTTACATATAGTTTTCGTTATTGGGAAGTATACAGACGTTTTCCGGGCAGACATTTTTCTGATGGGGGAGGGGGTCGGGGGAGGAATTTACGTGGGAACATCTTTCCATGGAGGGATTTTGTATGGAAGAAGGGGATTGTCCATGAAGAAAAATCCCCACTCTTTACGCTAAAGTTCTTTAGTACTTTCAAAATAGATATCTAAAGTTTTGAAAGTTCTCTGTTGAAAGTTCTTTAGTACTATCAAAAGAGAGTAAGGAGCGACCCGGCTCAATAGTAACCGAAACTCTAAAAAACGGAATTTTGATACCAAAAGATACATCAAAAGAATTAGATTTGTGTGCTGATTTCAAATTTATAAGTTGCACCAAGTTTAGTTATACCCGTCAAAAGTTAGGCGCCTTAGAAAATTTGCCACATTTTCGAAAAAAGTGGGAAATACCCTCTAAACGTCGTAAAACTTTAATAAAAAATCACACTATCAGATTCAGCATATCAGAGAACCCCACTGCAGAAGTTTTAAGTTCCTATCTACCAAAAATGTGGAATTTTCTACTTTTTGCAAGAAGAAAGATCACGGATGCGTGTTTATTTTATTTTTTTTCCCCAGGGGTGATCGTATCGAACCAGTGGTCCAAGAATATCGTGGGAGGGCTCATTCAAACGGAAATTGAAAGTTCTAGTGTGCTTTTTAAAGGACCAAAAAAAGGAGGGCAACTAGGCCCCCTCCCACGCTCATTTTTTTCCGAAGTCACCCGATTAAAATTTTGAGATAGCCATATTCTTCAGCATGGTCGAAAATACAATAACTATGTCTTTGAGGATGACTTAATCCCCCCACAGTCCCCAGGGAAAGGTCTGCAAGTTATGAACTTTGCCCAATGTTTACATATAGTATTGGTTATTGGGAAGTATACAGAAGTTTTCAGTGGGGACTTTTTTGGTAGTTGGGGGGGGGTCGGTTGTTACGTGGGAGGATCTTTCCATGTAGGAAGTTTTCATGGGGGAAGGGACATTGCCATGAAGGCGGTGTTGGATTTCCCATCATTATTTAAAAAAAGATCAGAAATTAAATAATAAAAAAAAACAATTTTTTAACTGAAAGTAAGGAGCAGCATCAAAATTTAAAACGAACAGAAATTAATACGTATATGATTGGGTTCGCCCCCTACTCATTGCCTCGCTCTTTACGCTAAAGTTTTTTTTGCACTTTCATCAAAGCTATTTATTCTAATTAACGACCTTTGTGATTGAGGGGTCATAAAAAACTTCAGCGTAAAGAACGAGGGGTAGAGGGGTTTACTATATGATTTATCGAAACTAAAATTAATAACAATTAATAATATCAATTTGAAATTAATTGTAAAATTTCAGGTTCAACAGAAAATTTTAATACGGTTCCGTTGCAACTTTGTATCATAAGTTCAAATATATAACCAGAATTTGTCGACGAATAGCAATTTTGTAGTCATTTATTTTACAGCTTTTTTAATTTTTTTCTTGTGAAATATATTTCAAAAACTGTTACAGAAAAACTGTAGTTTAAGGATATTTAAACTTAGCTTAGAAAGCTGAAACAAGGGTCACAATGAGGATTTATAGAAAACAGTTATAAGATTTAGCCACATTATTCTATTTTTAATATTACAAACAAAATTTGTGGTCACCTGAACTTTGCCTTGAGAAACTTCTTTTATTTTTCCAGGCCAAAGCTGGAGATGTTTGAGCAGTACTGTGCAGTAGACGTATCAACCAAGACATGTGATGGACCAACAGAAGGTTGTCGAAGAGCGGTGATTGGAATTCTCGGAACTGAACTACGGACCTCATGTGCTTGCCGGTCACATGATTTTGGAACTCTGTACAGTTGCGTTGGATGGCAGAGGCTGCTTTGGATTAATCCGTGCGTTAGTAAGTGTCAGAATATAATTGTAATAAAATAATTTGCATGTTACTGGAGCGTAACACAAGTATGGACACTAATCTTCCTTGGAAGGCTGAAAATCTATTTCTGACTTTTGTAATTATTTTTCATCAGAAAATTTACTGCTTGAATTATAGAAGCTCGAGGGAATATTCCTCCTGGCTGGGGGAGGGGGTTTAACCCAGCAATTATTTCTCTAAGGTAAGGAAAATAATTAAGGTAAATCCTTTTTTTTGGTTTCTAGAACAAATCCTAAATGCAACAAAACTTGTTTATTTAAGTTTATTTTAGCCTTCCAATGGGAGCGGGACAAATGCCCTGTATATCCTTTTCAGCTATATATTGCCTGGACTTTAATTGCCTTGTCGCTTTATCATAGGCAATGCTCTAGCGTTACCTATACTGGAGAGCCGTCAACCTTCAAAATATTATTTATTATTTTTTCCCTCACAGCAACTTCACGTGGAAGGGGTTGCCGTAGTAACGTTGGAGTGGAGCTATTTGATTGAAAATTGAAAGTTCTTTTGCTCTTTATAAGAGTCTAAAGTGATCGGAGGAAAACCAGCCCCCCCCCCCCCACCACACCCTGTTTAGCCATCCTTTCCCAAAAGACATCTGATCAAAAATTTTAAGAAGCCATTTTGTTCAAATAGTCGGAAGATCAAATAACTATGCCTCCAGGAATGTATGACCCCATACAGCTCCTAGAACAAAGGCTGCAAGTTATGTAAATTGCATATTGTTTGCATATAGGTCTGTTATTAATAATGGGGTATATTTGATCCTGGATATCGAAAAATGCTAAGGGCACTAAGGAATGTTGAGGAGGATGTCGAACTAAGTCAAAACACACCATTTGCCTAGAGGTTGTCAAAGGGCGTATAAGCAATGTCTCAGGAACTGCTGAGGGTATTAAGCCAAAAGGAAATATCGATTGAGATGTTGAACTAAAACAAAGGACACCATGTGCATCCATGTTGTCAAAATCACATGTCTGCAATAACTCAGGAGTTGTTAAGGGTGTTAAGTTAAAACTTTAAGAGAATTTTGAGGGGCACATTGAACTTAATCAAAAGACATTATGTGCATCCCAACTGTCAAAGTGGCATGGTTGTATTCTCTCAGGAACGGCTAATGGTACTTAGGTAACCTTCATTTAAGCCTCATGGTGTCTGGTATATCTCAGGGACAGGAAGGGCATACAGTCAAACTTTTCAGAGAATATTGGAGGTGATATTCAAATAAACCGAAGGACGCTATTTGCATCGATTTTGTCAAAAGAACGCATCTGAAATCTTTCAGGAACTGATAGGGCATTAAGTTTGAACTTTCAGCGAATTTTGAGAGCGATGTTGAGTCCATGCAAAAGACATAATGTGCATCCAGGCTGTAAGAATGACATCTTCCCTACACTAAACTTAGCAAAAGGTCATGTCGAAGTGACATAAATAAGAATTTGAAGAGCCAGAAATAAAAGAGCTAAGTGATTCCTCTGTTATAGATTTATTTTCTTATTCTATTTCCGTTAATTTGCAGTCCATGGAACATTTTCTTAGGATGGTTCTTTCGCGTATATCAGTTATAAATTACTGTTGAATCAAAATCTTAGTTCATGAACCGTTTCAAAACTTGATTTCAAATTGATCGAAATTAATACAATAATTATAATGAATACAATCACAGAAAGCGCTCAAATCACCTGATCCTACTTAAGAATTTAAATTGGAACCCGATATATTAATTCTTAAGCCAAAAACCTGAAATCGGAGGAATTTTCATTATATTAAACAATGAAAATTTTTTTTAATTAATTCTTATAATTGTCATTAATTATAAATAGTTAATTTATAAATTTTATAATTATTAACTAATTTTTCTAATTATTACACTAAAATATCAAAAATTACTGTTAAATAAAACCTTGGATCTTCAATTGCTGATATTTCCAGGAATTAATATTAACATATATTAAATATTAAATTAATTTTGATTAATTATTCCCAGCCCTCCTGATCATTATAGATTTTTTATTTTTTATTTTCGTAGACGTTTTGACGAATTAAAGCCCAAATAAAAATACTATTGCAGAAGCCTAGATTGATTCAGCCACGTAGAAGATCACCCAGAAAAGTCACCCAAAATTTCCATTCATATTAATAATAATAGCTCTCTGTCCACCCAAAATTCTATAGTAAAAATATTGTAAAGACCTTATTAAACGAAATACCGTTGATCAAAAATTTTGACTATATATTCAAATTCTGTCCAAAATTTTAATTACAATCCATCATTTTTATTCTAAAACAGGAAAAATAAAAAATTCAAGCGCTACCATTCATTTTACAATTATTGATATATAAAATCTGACCGCAAGAAACCAGGGGTTTCCAGGACCGTTCTCCTTACATCATGTTTTTGTTAGGCCTCGGCATAATTTGAAAAACAATCAGAAATGGAATAATTCAAGATTAAAATTGAATTCTTAAAGTGAAAGTAAATATTAATATTAAAGCTTAAAATGAGCATCCTTTTATTAGGGGAGCTGCCCCCTCCGGAAATCCAAGCTCTTTACGCTAATTTTTGGCTTTTTGTTCGAGTTCCTTGAGAACGACCGCTGAAGCACAAGGGCTGTGGAATTGGAAAAAGAAGCGCTTTTAGAGCACTAAAGAACTTTAGTGTAAAGAGTGAGGAGTTGAAGGGGGGGGGGCTTCCCTCATATATGGAATAAATTCTGTTCGTTTTAAGTTTCAATATTGCTCCTTAGTTTGAGTTGGAAAAAAATTTTTTTATTATTTCATGACCTCCAGAGAACGGATGTAGTTTATAGCAAGAAACAGAACTATAGAGAGAAAAGGCGAAAAACAGGGGAGAATAAAAACGTAAGGCAGGAGAAAGAGAATATAGCAGAAGAAAGAGCAAAAGAAAAATAGAAACAGGAGAGAATTCCTAATAATATTCAGCTGAGTAAAAGTGCTATAAATGTCAAGTCATAATCGTAGTCAGTGGCTTAGCACGAAAAAGTAAGAATTCAAGTGAATCCTAAACGCTTTTTTTTAACCCTGGGCTTCACTAAATAGACAAGGTGGTCATAGAAAGCCGTAATAGGGCTCACTTGATCTCAAATCAGAGACTATAATGCCATTTTTAACAGTTGAAACTATTATGAGGGTGACAAAACCACCCTTTCAAATGCCCTTTGCGCAATTTGGGGAAACTTCAGATCCATGTGGTATCAGGTCAAAATTTTAAGATGTCAATTTTAATCAAAAGCATTGCTTGAACCGAAGTTTGCGCCTTAAGGACCAAAATCATCTGTGCAGTCCTATGAACAAAGGCACTAAATTAGGGATTAAGGACCAAAATCATCTGTGCAGTCCTATGAACAAAGGCACTAAATTAGGGATTAAGGACCAAAATCATCTCTGCAGTCCTATGAACAAAGGCACTAAATTAGGGATTAAGGACCAAAATCATCTCTGCAGTCCTATGAACAAAGGCACTAAATTAGGGATTAAGGACCAAAATCATCTGTGCAGTCCTATAAACAAAGGCACTGAATTAGGGATTAAGCACGTTAAAAACAGGGGGGGGGGTCATAGAAACATATTAGTTATACAGCGGGTTTAAACATGGGTTGACACCAAACTCAGCATCATGTCTTCTGAGAACTTTTGGTTTAACATAACAATTGCTACAAACAGTATCCCACCCCATGTTATCCTCTCGTGCTCAACCCAGATTTCTTGTAATTGGCACCCACTGAAATATCAAGTCCAAACTCGGGGTTCCACATTTCTTGGTGTTCATATTCAAAAATGAACTACAAGACGAATTTACAGTTGTTGAAATTTTTTCATATAGAACATCAAAACATCAAGGAGGCACACTTGTCAAGGAGGCACACTTGTGCCTCTTTAAAGAGGCGACCCACCACAATGTTAAGCGATTGCTGGTCCTAGCGGTCGCAGAGAGACAGCGGTGATCGAATTTTGTAGCCCAAGCTTCAACTAAGAAACGTGCAAAATTTCACCCCGCTCCGACTTTATCTTCATGGGTAAAAGTGGGACGGAAGTTTCGACCCTCCGACCACAGCCCCTTTAACGTTGTCCGATTAGGCTGAAATTTAGATGTTAAGCTTTCCTAGAATCCGGGAGCTCATCCTCGAAATTTCAGCTCAATCCAATCACTCCTTCCCTGTTTTCCAAAAAACAAAAGTAGCCACTTAATGTTCATTTCTCTTTTTTTTATCAGCCACGCCTACAGGTCACCGTTGGCAACGGATCCGGGTGAATGAGGACTCATTCGAAGCGGAATTCGACCTGTTAGGGCCTTTTGATATTTTCAGACCGAAAAAATTATCCCCCGAATTTACATTTACGAAAAACCTCGTTTTCCTATAAGAGCCCATGTTAAATTTTCCCACCACAGCCCCCCTTTCACGTTGTCCGATCGGGCTGAAATTTCGAGGATAAGCTTTGCCGGGGCCTGAAAGCTTATCCTCAAAATTTCAGCTCAATCCGATCACTCCTTCCCTGTTTTCCGAAAACCAAATATCAAGTTTTGTGGGGATTTGCTTGCGTCAAAAATAGATTGCAGAGACTAAAACTAACGTAAAGAGTGTCTCTGTGGTACAGTGGTTCTTCCTGACTGTCAGGCGGAAGATCCGGGTCCATTTCCCCATCAGAGAAAATTTCTTATATATTGGATTTAAAGTTTAAAAAAGAAACTCAGTTTCTTTTTTAAATCCAATCTATTTAATCCTTCGGCTAAACGAGCGTCTCCATAAGAATATCACAATTGGCCTTCAGGTTACAGGTAAGTCTCCACTGCTTTGATAGCATGTCGTAAAACCGCATGCTTGAAGAAAAGTTGAAAAAAGAAAATCTTACTGTGCATTTGATTTGATTATTCAGGAATTAAAAGCCTTAACACAAGTATCTTCAAAAGCGGGGGGTTTGGGGGGGCAGCAGCCCCCCAACTTTAACTCCTGACACGATCAGCTAACAGTTTGTCAAGCAATAATAATTAATAAAATGTACAAAAACGTGCAGAAATTATTTGAAAAAAACTAAGTTTTATAAAGAGTTAAAGAGGCTGAGTCATAAGTTCAAACCTTAAAACGTATAGGGATTAGGAGGTACAGTTAGGGGGCTGCCGCCCCCCAAACCCCTGCTTCTGTATATAAAAGGGGCTGTGCCCTCCTCAACGCCTCGCTAAAAACTTTAGCGTAAAGAGCGAGGCGTTGAGGAGGGCACAGCCCCTTTTATATACGGAAGCGGTGGTTTGGGGGGTGGCAGCCCCCCAACTGTACCTCTTAATCCCTGTACGTTTTAAGGTTCGAACTTATGACTCAGCCTGTTTAACTCTTTAGAAAACGTAGTTTTTTTCAAAAAATTACGCAGGTAAGAACGTAAAAGACATCATAAATGTTCATATTGACATAAAAAAAAAAAACTTAGATGTTGCTCCGCTCCGCTCAATAACCCCATGCTTAGGTTCTTAAACCTGCTCTGGGAAAACCTCTGCTGTGCTAAGGTCTTCAGAAGTGTGCAGGAATCTGTATAAAGTCTATAAACCAATATTCAAGTCCTTGTATGAATTTAGACTTGAGTCGATTAAGTGCCGAATAGTGCAGTTAAGTTTAAATGTTTCATGTAATTAATTAAAAAAACTTTGTCCACAAAATAAGTTTTTCAAAGAAAAGTAAAGAACTCCATTAAACAAAAAATGAGCAAAATTAAAATCAAATAATCTACCAAGCGTGAAACTACCACAAATCCGCATTGATAAATAAATGAAAACCAAAACGAACAGAAATTACAATAATTAACCGAGTCAAACTCAAAACGAGCAGAACTTATGTTAATTTCTGCTCGTTTTGAGTTTGACTCGGTTAATTATTGTAATTTCTGTTCGTTTTAGGTTTCATTTATTTATCAATGCTGTTTTGTGTTAGTTTCACGCTTGGTATATTATTTGATTTTACTTTTGCTCAGTTTTTGTTTAATGTAGTTCTTTACTTTTCTTTGAAAAACTTGTTTTGTGTAAAAAAAATTTTTTAAAATAATTTCAGTTCGTTTTATACTGACATAGGCTTTTCAGAGAAAAAGAAAATAATACTTTAAATCTTTTCGTTTTTAAGACTTTATAGTTTGGCCTGCTATTTGTATGCCGGAGAAAAAGTTTCAGCAAGTTTTAACAGCATACACCCTTTTAAAAATATGGACACAAATAGTACTGTTTAATTTAGTTTCATAATTTCTCTAGTTGACCTGTAATGAAAAACTTGATACCATTCGCAAAAAAATCTGTTTACTTTCTTTGATAGCTTGGATACACTTACGCTATTTGAATTTGGTTAAATTTTAAGAGCAGAAGTAGCCCCGAATATTTGAACTTAATACCCTCAGTCGTTCCTGGGATACTGCTGAGATGCCTAATTTGGAATTAGCATTATCACAGTGCATTTTGATTTAATCTTAAGTCAACATTTAGCTTTTAAACATATAAAAATTGGGTTTCAGGAAGACTAAAATCTATTCTATAAATCATATACAACAACTTTCTATATAAACCTTATAGCCTATGCCCCCAGGGCATAACTTACAACCCTTGCACTGAGGGCTCTGAGGCGGTTATCATCTTAAAAGACCTAATTTCCAGAACTTTCACTTACTTTGAACAAAATGGCTATTTCTAAACTTTCATAGAATATTTTTTGGGTAATAGTAGGCGTGAGAGGGGCGTTAGTTGCTCTCCAATCATTTTGAACAATTTAAAAAGGCACTAGCCCTTTCAGTTTTAAACTGAATGTGTCCTTTTGAATTTTCTGCGACAACGCTTTCAATAAAAACTTTATATGCCCCCAGGGCATAACTTACAACCCCTGCCCTGACGACTGTGGGGGGAGGGATTGTCATCCTTAAAGACCTAATTCCCAAGACTTTTAACTACGTTGAATAAAATGGATATCTAAAAATTTTGATTGGATGGGTTTTGGGAAAAGGTGGGCGAGAGAGGGGGGTTAGTTGCCCTCAAATCACTTTTGACTATTAAAAAGGGCACTAGCCCTTTGAATTTGCAATCGAATGAGCCCTTTTTCAAGTTTCTACTACAAAGATTTCAATAAAAACCTTATATGCCCCCAGGGCATAACTTATAACCCTTGCCCTGAGGGTTGTGGGTGAGTGTCATCCTTAAAAATATGTTTTTTATCTGGAAATCAACTATCCTGAAAAAAATGGCTATCTAAAAATTTTTATTGGATGTCTTTGGGGGAATGATGGGCGTGGGGGAGGGGGCTAGTTGCCCTCCAGTCACTTTCGACTATTAAAAAGGGTACTAGGCCTTTGAATTTCTAATGGAATGAGCCTGTTTTGAAGTTTCTACGACAACGCCTTCTTTAAAAACCTAATATGCCTCAGGGTATAACATAAAACCCTTGCCCTGAGGGTTGTGGAGAGTGTCCTCCTCGAAAACATATTTTCTATCTGGAAATCAAGTATGCTGAAAAAATGGCTATCTGAAAATTTTGATTGGATTTGTTTGGGGGATGATGGGCGCGGAGGCGGGGCTAGTTGCCCTCCAATCACTTTTGACTATTAAAACAGGCACTTGCCCTTTGAATTTCCAATCGAATGAGTCTTTTTTGAAGTTTCTACGACAACGCCTTCTATAAAAACCTTATATGCCCCCAGGGCATAACTTAAAACCCTTTCCCTGAGGGTTGTGGGGGAGTGTCCTCCTCAAAAAAATGTTTTCTATCTGGAAATCAACTATGCTGAACAAAATGGCTATATCAAAATTTTGATTGGATGTGTTAGGGGGAATGATGGGCGTGGGGGGCCTATTTGCCCTCCAATCACTTTCGACTATTAAAAAGTGTACGAACTCTTTAAATTTCCAATCGAATGAACCTTTTTGAAGTTTCTACGACAATGCCTTCTATAAAAAACTTATATGCCCCCAGGGCATAACTTAAAACCCTTGCCCCGAGGGTTGTTGGGGAGTGTCCTCCACAAAAAGAAATTTTCTATCTGCAAATCAACTACGCTGAACAAAACGGCTATCTCAAAAGTTTGATTGGACGTATTTGGGGGAATGATGGGCGTGGAGGGTGGTTGCCCTCCGATCACTTTCGACTATTAAAAACGGCACTAGCCACTCCAATTTCCAATCGAATGAGCCCCTTTCGAAGCTTCCGCGACAATTCCTTCGATACGAAGTGCCCGGGTATGGAGTAAAAATAAAAAACACATTGGGCCCACATCGTTCTTTACTTAAGCAGCGCTAGCGCGCTGCCTATGGTCAGACAGAATGAGCTTACTATCTGATTTTGAGTTCAAAAGAAAGGAGATAATCAAGTTATTTTTTTAACCTAATTTAAACATATAAATTCAAAAATTAAAATATAGTATTTATATTGGAATAAAAATTACAAACCATATTTTGCACATAGTCTAAAAATCTAAATTGTGGTGACGAGGCCCTCATGAAATCCAAGCTCTTTACGTTAAGGTTTGGCTTTTTGCCCGAGTTCCTTAAGAATGACCGCTGAAACACAAGGGCTGTGGAATCGGAATAAGAAGCGTTTTTAAAGCACTAAAGAACTTTAGTGTAAAGAGTGAGGAGTTGAAGGGGGGGGGGGGCTTCCCTCGTATATGGAATAAATTATGTTCGTTTTAAGTTTTAATATTGCTCCTTACTCAAAGTTGAAAAACTTTTTTTTACTATTTAAGGACCTCCAGAGAACGGGTGTAGTTTATAGCAAGAAACCAAACTTCAGAGATAAAAGGCGAGAAACATAAGAGAGTAAAAACGTAAAGCAGGAGAAAGAGAAGATAGCAGAAAAAAGAGCAAAAGAAAAATAGAAACAGGAGAGAACATATAAAAATTTACCTTGTGGTGACGAGGCATAAACAGAACCGTAATTTGCCGAGGTACTTTATATGTTTGGGGGAATTCAAACTAGCGGATGTCTTTATGTGGCTGTTGTATACCAGGTTGTTTACCTTTTTTGTTGCCAGGTTACCGTAGCACTACGGTTTTTACCATAGCACTACGGTTTTTACCGTAGCACTATATGCAATTTATCACCTCATTAGACAAGTTTTCATTTCTGGGGTGGTTCTTTAATTATTTTTTTATCATATATTTATCTTTTTCCCTTTCTTTCTCTTTCTATCTGAAATTTGACATATTTTGATGCCTGTTACAGACTAAATCTGAAAGGGGAAGGGGTTGAAACACGAAAACCTTTCCCTTGATTCCTTGCCTTACGAGCCGTGCCTGTTATGTTGTAATGTATGACAAATTTACCGCTATTTATTTCGTGTAAGCAAAATTTCAAGGTTTGATTCACCCTAAAAATAATTAGACTGAAATTCTGTTTCAAAGCAATTTTTAAAACAAATAGCATTTCCTTTTTGCTTTCTAACATAGATATACTATCAATCAGAATAAAAGAATCATTCTGAGTGGAGTTACAAACCATCTAATAAGATTTTTATTTGATTTGTTAGCTAACCTTAATGTTTTGTTTTTCTTTTCGAGTACGAGGAAAAATTTTCCCTTTTGACTCTATTGCATGATGGAAATAATTTGTCGAGTAAAGTTTTAGGAAGAGCTAAGAATTTAGAAAATGTAAATTTTAAAACCAATGTAGGAAAACTGAGGGGCCATTAACACGAGATTCAAATTCCACTGACGCAACGGAAATTTGTGGATTCCAAATTGAATATTTGCTGAATTGTAGAATAAAATTGATCATCGACCGTAATATTTGGACTGGATCCACTAGAAACTTACTTCATTTTCATTTGAATATTTGCATTTGAAACATGAAAAAAAATTTCTTTTTTTTTAAATAAAAAGTTCGTACATGAAATATAGATTAATCAGTTTTTTTATTCACGTTTTGAGAGAAAAGTCCGGTCAGAGAAACGTTGATGACACCTTGGGTGAAATCTGAACTGTCGGCAAATAATTTGTTTTATATCATCAATGAACAGTTGGGGATTCATGCTCAATGATTTGAAATACTTCTCACACACTTGAAGATGCAAATAGCCAGTATTTATGGAATTAATTACTAGCTAATGACTATGGAAGCGTTAGCCCTATTTCTTTTTATGATAATTGCTGTTTGTTTTAAGCTTCAATTATCATATGACTTTGTGTTTACTCGTCTTCGGTTAAACAGAAGTTTAAAATTAACTTGACCCCTCTCCCTGTACAATACTCTCTCAAGTTTACAACTTGGTTCCTTAATCCCTTATTTTTTGTTCTCTAGATTTTGCAGATGTGGTATTTTGATAACCTGGATTACAAACATAGTGTTTTTATCTATTTCTACTCTTTGCCCCGTCACAATCCATTGTCAATTTGTTCCCTCGGTCAATATTTCCAGAAAGCCTTAATTTAATACCGTAACTTGTTCCTATGATGTTGCATATACGCCCTTTTTACAATCATGCAGCCCATAGTTCCTTCTTATCTGTCTTGTTATTTAATCAGGCATAAATCATAAATCCCATTGAAGCTTAAGGTGGAAAAAGTTTATATATATATATATATATATATATATATATATATATATATATATATATATATATATATATATATATATATATATATATATATATATATATATATATATATATATATATATATATATGGATTTGAGACGAAAATTTGCTAGTTCTTTCCTCATCGATCATAATTAAATTTTTATTACCCTCACCCCACCTTTCCCCCTCTCTTTCTCCAAAAGTGCAAGTATATTCACTCTATCCTCTAATTTGTTCCCAGGAAACTACTGACATGATATTTTGATGACCTGAATACACGTAGTGTCTTTCAAATAAGCCCCCTCCCCTTCCAAGTCAAAATAAAAATCCACTAGATCTCCCAGCCCTCCAATACTCTGTCAATGTATTGTAATTAAGCCATTCCGAAGATATTGTGAATAATTTGGAAAATCAGATGTGCAGGCCGTCTTTTAATTTACTCAGGTACTTATGTAGTATCCAGATTATGCTATTGGGCAGCTCTGAAAACTCTTGGCATAGCGAATGATCCTTGAGACCCACTTCGAAATACAGCTAATTAGAAAAAAAAATTTGGCCCATTTCTGGGATATTTAAGAACCCTTCCTTCCACAATATCAACAAAACATTATGTTCATGGCCAAGAAAAGGATTCCCGAAAGTTTAAAGCCAATTAAACACCCAGGATCAAAATGACCCCCCCCCCCCCTCTTTGTCAATATAAACATATGTATAAACAATGGGTATCTTGGATAATTGTCAGCCTTTGTCCCAGGTGATCTGGGGGTCTTGTAGCCCATAGAGGTGTATTTGTTGACCTCTCTAACTATTGAGAACAAAATTTTCTTCTTAAAATTTTAATTAGATGTCTTGGGAGCATTGAAGGAACACATAGGAAAGTGAAACAGGAAGAGGACTGGTTACCCTCAAATCACTTTTGCTTCTTAACGGGGCACTAAAACTATCAATTTGCCAATTCAATGGCCCATTTCCGTTCTTGATATATTGCAGATAAGGTATATTGATAACCAGAATGCAAATAGTATCTTTTTATTTAGCTCAACCCTTTTCCCCTAGTCCTAATTTATTGTCCACTTACCCTCTCCCTTCAAAATCTGCTGAAAGTCTTAAATCAATACCCTAAACCACTCTTGAGATATTGTAGATATGGTATTTTTATAGCCTGAATGAAAATAGTGTCGTTTTGTTTAGCTCTACTCTTTTCCCCAGGTCAAAATTCAACGTCCACATACCCTCTCCCATCAAAATTTCCAGAAAATTTCATGAAAGACAACACAGGGTTTCATTTTATTCTTCTAGCTACCTTACCTTGTATGAATTATAAATCTCTAGGAGCTTTTATTTTGAGCTTTGACAACCCTCATTTCAAACCCATCTAGGAGAGTGCTTCTGACGATCACCTCGTAGACTCTAATTCTCGTAGTGAGGCTTTGGTTTCGACTCCTCCATAGTGATTTAGTGAGCTGATTGAAGATTGACAAAGGCTATTCAAATAAGCTTTTTATTTTTATAGTGAGACCCCTTTCCGGATTGACAAGGCTTTCGGCATAGACGAATTCTCATACGTGTTTAATGGTGTTGTCGTCAAGAGATATAGAAATTTGTTCTATACCTCGGGCTGCGGGCCTCGGGTCTTTGTTTAACACCTCGGGCCTTCAGTGAATCATCCTTGGCCAGGGCAGTACCATCAGAATCGTCCTGATCAGTGACCTGAGCGCCTTTTCCAGCCGTCACTACTTTGTGTGTGCTTACAATTCTCTCCACAACCCAGTTAATTATGCAGTTTAAAAGAATGGGTGATAGGACGTGACCTTGCGTCACCCCCTAAATCCAACGTAAAATTCTCAGACTGATCATCATAAGCCCGTACCCTGAACTGCGTTCCCTCGTAGTTTGCTTTCAATCTCTTCTAGGATACGCCAAAGTGTTTCTCGCTCGACTAAATTAAGGGCTGCTATGAAATTGACAGAGATGAGGCAAAGCTGGAAAACCGAAATAAGGCAAACCATATCTAGCTCGCAAATACAGAACAGCAGCCTAAGGATAAAAACTCACTCGGAGCCAGAACACCCGGTTCGAAAGCCATCTTTTTTCATTCCTCGTTTTCTATTCTTGGCCCTGTTTGAACCTATTCAGAAAAGAATTGGAAAAAACTTTGCAGTGAAATCAGTGAGAGGGATTCCATTGTAGTTCTTATAAACTGACTCGTGACCATTTTGAAGAGAGGAAGAAGGGCTGAAACTTCCCATCCTTCATGATTTTTTTTTAATTTAAATTTTGTCAAACAGAGGTTTCAGTTGAGCTGCGACAATCTCGTCACCAGCTTAATATAGTTCTGGTGGTAGTCCATTTTTACTTGGAGTCTTGGGGTTTTCAGTGACCGAACAGCTATTAGGGATTTCCAAAAAAAAAAACATGATAAGATGCTCTTAGGTCTCATGGCAGAAGGCTTGGAAGAGTTACTTGCAGGAGATGTAATGAGCTCAGGAGTTCTTGAAATGTTTTTCCATCTTGAAATTCATGCAGAGAGGATTTTTCTGGTCTGCCCGTTTCAAGCGTATGGCCCTAAAGATCGGTTGCTTCCTCTCAGTGGCCTGCCTTAATAATTGGTAGAGCTTAGAGTTGTTGTGTGGCTTAAGTGTTGTTTCCACTGAATCCGGTCCGTGGTTTTTCTAGTCTATTCTTGATTATTTCTTAACTTCTGCTCTTTGCTCCCTACGCTCTGTTTTAGAGCAATAGCTCGACACTTGTCAGCTAATTGGGTTGTTTTTGGGGTTTTCTAGCATTTCCTCTTTGGTTTTGACCTACCGAGGGTTTCTCACTGATTCCTGCATTGCTATAGTAAATTACTTCCATTTTCTCTCTGCATAACAATCGACAAGCTCCTCGTTGATTTCTTCATCATTCAGGGTATTGAACCTGTATGACAGGGCGAAACAGAACATAGCATTGGTTTCTGGGGTTTTCAAACCAGTGACATCTATTCTCGGGGGTAAACGTCTTCTATGCCTAGTGGATAAACGGAGTCTAATTAGTGTTTTTCGTTTTTTTTTTTGTGCTGGACTATCGTATTGTAAATAACCGAATTCTTATCTAGAGCAAGATCAATGAACCTTTTATCGTTGTCACAAATTGTTCCTATGCCGAAGGTACTACATACTATTTAAGGCCTTCCTTGGTCCAACTCTTGCATTCCAGTCTTCAGATCATTTCAGGTCGTCATAAAACATAGACTTTGCTTTATCAGTCATATTTAAGGTCAGGGGGTATGCAGATATGATTGTTAGGTTAATATTTTGCACCCTAAAATTTGCTCTACAAAATCTTGGAGACACTGGTTCCCACGCTATAAGGGCACAAACTGCAACAGCGGAAAGGATAAAGCCAACTCCAACCAAACCGGAGTTGTTCTAACTCATTTGCAACTAGTATCTTGACTACTTCTGCTATTATTGATCGAACCGTTCCATGATGCGATCTTTTGACGGATTTACTATCTGGGAAGGGTGTTGGATTTTTCACCCCTGCCACCTTCCATGACCGGAGTGCTTCACCTACTGGGGACGCTGTAACATTATCTGGAATATTGATGTTTGGTATATTCAAGGATGTTTCATGGAATTTTTTTGAAAAAGGGAAAGAACGTCAAAGAACATTAAGGAAAATCACACGACATGATCCAGCGTGTCAGATAACCCTCCTGTAGAGGTTTTAAGGGTACTGGTGTGTAATACGGTCACTTCTATATATTGTACAAGGAAACCAGTCACGAAAAACCCGTCAAACAGGCTATTCTCAAGAGACCGACATATATAAATGACTGCAAAGCCGTGGTATCTCAATGAGTTACAATATTTAAACGATTGTTTTTTGGGGTTTAAGGGGGGAAAAGGTACCTAGGTTAGGTTAGGTTACGTATTTATTATATGTTATGCTTTACCCTCAACCCCCCCCCCCCTAGTGTGCAAATATATAGCCCAAATTTGTTTATAAACTATTATATATTCATCCTGTTTTATTTTATTAGCATTAACGAAACTTGACGTTTTAGAAGTTTCCGTATTATGCACCAGTACCGTTTTTAAGCTCCTATCTGCAAAAGTGTGGAATTTTGTATTTTTCAGGAGAAGAAAAATCACGGATGCGGGTTTATTTTTATTCCCATAGGAATGATAGTTTCGACCCAGTGGTCCTAGCATACCGGACAGGGTTTATTCGAACGGAAATTAAAAGTACTAGTGTCCTTTTTAAATGACGAAAAGATCGGATGGCAATTAAGGCCCATCCCACATCCATTTTTCCCCAAAATGGTCTGATCCAAATTTGGAGATTGCTATTTTGTTTAGCATAGTTCAATGGCCCAATAACTATGCCTTTGGAGATAACTTGACCCCCCTACAGCCCCTGGGGAAAGGTCTGTAAATCATTAAATTTGCCCATTGTTTACGCATCATATTTGTTATTAGGAAGTATGCATTTATTTTCCGGGTAGGAGGGGGACATATTTTTTGCTGGGATTTCCCCCTGGAGAATTTTTCATGAGAAGAAAAGGTTCCAGGGGGTGACATTTTCAGGGGAAATTTGACACGGAGGGAAATTACCAGAATTCCAACACGAAATTCTTTTTATATGTCTTCCTTTCTCTTTGCCGACTCAATTTTACACGTGGAGATGCTGAGGTTAATTGTCCAGAGTAAATTTTCACGGGGATTCAATTATATGGAGCATAGGGGAAGGGGGATTTTTTCGTGGAGTTGGAGCCAGAATTCCTAATATTATTTAAAAAACGATCGGAAATTAAATTTTAAGAAACAAGTTTTTTCACTGAAAGTAAGGAGCATAATTAAGACAGAAATCATTACGTAAATAAGGGGAGTTGTCCCCTCTTCAACATCTTTCTCTTTACGCTAAAATTTTAATTTTGTCGCAATTCCTCCTGACGCATAAGGGTCGTTTAATTAGAACAATAAGAAGATTTTTTAAAAGTACTAAGAAACTTTAGCGTAAAGAGCGAGCCACTGAGGAAGGGGCAACCCCTCTCTTATTCGTAATAATTTCTATTCGTTTTAAGTTTTAATGTTGCTCCTTACTTTCAGTTGAAAAAACTTGTTTTTTATTTTAATTTAATAAAGATTTGCTTCGAGTCTCTGGCGTATTATGTACACAATTTGGACAGAACTGCAGTTCACAGACATTGCGAATTATTACATTTACCGCAACTTACCGCAAATTTGCCATTTACTGCAAGCATTATAGACAGTAGGTACGATAAAGATCCCTAGGAATGACAATTCAGTCTTGTGATACTCTGTTTTATTTTGGATCATTGGCAACAGTGCATAGCCTCAAAATAATTTACAGGGGATTTTACACGCTTACCAGATTATAAGCTGTAGTTTTATGAATACCTTCTTTGTGGAAACGAAACCACTCGAACAATGCAGAACCTCTTTAGTTTAGTCTAATATTCTCGCTTCGCTGATTGCTCTTTGCAATATCTTGCTAGGATAAACAGTCCCTCGTTGTACAACTTTTAGAACAGTTTAAGAGAAACTCAGAGGATGCTTCTTATTTTATGGCAAAACTTTTTTTAATATGTTGAACTAAGCCAGTTAGTTAAGAGGCATGCAATGCCTTATAATGCGCTGCCAAGAAACTTACTTTCAAACTGATGGATTAATTCCCAAAAGTAGATTGTGTACTGAAATTTCGCTCAATAGTTTTTTATTTGACTTGCTTTCTCCAATCATTTAGTGGCAAGGGGTTGGGGCCAGGGGCGTAATTTGTCATGTGACACAGAGGGCAACTTCCCCTACCAGACCTTATTTTCCAGGCCCCAGATTGCTCCCACCCCCCTCCCCTCCCAGCTGAAATTTATTTTGTCAAAAAATGCTGTCAAAACTAAGATAAGCCTGCATAATTCACGCATTCACTGAAACAGGTCAGTTTTCTTTATTACATCTTCACCTTTTTTATTACTGTACGGGTAGTTTTTCAGTTTTTTCTGTCATTTTCACTTGATTTTGAAAAATTAGCTCCAACTTGACCCCCCCCCCCCCGACAAAATTTTGACAAAATTACGTTATTCGTTGGGGTATGGATTTAGATATCTACTCAGAATTTAGTTGTAAACCCTGAACTGGATGACCTCTATTCCCTTTTGAATCAAAATACTATCATCGTATAGAAGGGAGAAAAAATATTGAAAAAAAAACACACACACAAGCAGGAATCGATCGAAAGACACTCTACTTATAAGTCGAACGCTGTACCAACAGAACCGCGCCTTTACCAAGGAGATTTGTTATTAGTGGTTTTATCTTAATTGCATAGCTTAAGGGGGCATGGAGGAGGAACATATAAGAGGTGTTCTTGCAAACCTCCAGTTATGGGTTTTGGACCATAATTACTTCAGTGATGATTTCGTTTTATACTTCCAAGCTTTTTTACTTAAGAAGTAACATCAAAAGTGTTGTTTTTAGTGCTATATCACACTTACGGATGGTAGAATTGATAAATATCACATAGGTACGAGAAATAGCTTTCAAACGTGCCATTAAACGTCACTCTAAAAAGCACTGGTAGTCCACTAGTCCCAGCATATCCACTTGAGACATTGTACCAAAAATGCCATTTTTAGTGCCATACTGAACTTACTGATGGTTGAATTTATAGGAAGGACGTAGATATGAGTAATATCTTTTATATGAGCTACTAAAAATCTGTCTAGATACCTGTGATACCAACGCACCCAATAACAATGCCTATACAGATACGCTTGATATCAATACGTCCGATACCGATACACTATTCAGCCCTTTCCCCAGGGCCAGGAGGGTAATATCATCACCAAAATCAAATAAATTTGACCTTTGAACTATGTTGAACAAAATGGCTATCTCAAAATTGTGATTGGATGACTTTTAAGGGCGGGGGCCTTCCGGGGGGGCTAGTTGCCCTCCAATCTTTTTGATTACTTAAAAAGGGCACTAGAAAATTTAATTTCTATTTAAATGAGCTATTACACATCTCTCTGAGACAATCTGGTCATCCACTAGCCTTGCTAGAAAAAGAAAGAAAGAAAGAAAAAAAAACAAAACGGGAGACAGATCAGTGCTACCCATGTAAAAAAGTCATTTTCCTTGTTATTAAAGGAGGGGAGCTGTAATTTTCCATCAATTGGTTTTCGACCGTGCTGATTCCAACGGTAGACTTTTGATGAGACGTCATTTCCGAGGGGTTTCAGACTTTTTTTCAAAATCACCGTAAAATACTTTTCGCAATAAACTTTTACTTTTAAGACGAACCAAAGTAATAGTTACCATGCCTTAATCAGTGTCAGATGGCAATTTGTTTTCACTAGGTATTTTTTTTCTAAACGCGATTTTTAACTTTTGGTTACTATGGACTGTGGTTCACTCTTTCCTAGGTTACAGCTACAGCTGCAACCATGAAAACAGGTAAGATAGATTTAGCAACCAATGCTTCAAACCCTGGCATATCACATGCACGTAACTTATCTTGGAATGTAAATCTGAAATATGATATAAATATGAATGTAAGTTTCCCGTACGGAAATTGGAACACAATCAGATAAATAAACATTTGATTGGTTTGAGATTTTTTAGTACCTAGTTTCCATGACGGATAGCAATGACGAAGCCGACGCCGGAGGCATACAGCCAAACTCAAATCAAAATACATTCTGAAGTTATTTGGTTTACTGGTTATGTATTGATCATATTTTGAATTGAATAGCAAAAAATTGAAAAAAAATCTTGAGTTTCATGGGCTCAATACAGTTAGGCTGATGATACTACTTTTAGTTGCATGGTGCTTATAACTCAAAATTGAAAAGAATATTCTTTTGCCCAATGTGTGGAGATGGGGAGGATGATTTAATTCATTTTGGGGTTTTTGTAAAGAATTAAATGGTCCGATGGAGAGAATTTTTCCGGGTGGTATACAAGGGAGGAGCAGATGCATACTGGATTAACATTTAAGATGTTGAAAAAGTTCATGGCTATAGGTATGATACAAAGGGGTATTTTCTGTAACCTATTTATAATTTAATTGGGATTTAAGGGTTCGTATTATTTTGTTGGTGAAGCAGTCACATCGTGTTATTTGTGTAGGTAGCCTAAGTGCTGAACAAAAATTTAGTTTTAGAAGGAAAACGAATAAAAAAAAAAATCACGCAGTAGGTCCGAAGGCAATTTTAATATTTATTATTTGGTTTCTTATACAATAATATTTCCATAAAATTTGATTGCTAATTTTATACTGGTCCAAGCTGCCATTTTTGCACATAAAATCATTCTAAGTGCGATACAAGGCATCCACCCTGGAGAGTCGTTAAAATCACATTGTTTGAAAAAGGCAATGACTCCATGGAAAGTTCATTTTTTCAGACTATACAAACTCTTCTTAGCTTTACCCTGAGTCCTTAGTTTTTTTTTTCTTATTTCACAGTTGCTGGATATATTAATATGTTATTAAAATTGATCAAGTTGCAACTGTTTTTTTTTTTTTTTTTTTTTTTTTTTTTTTTTTTTTTTTTTTTTTTGTTAATGATTGGAAAGGGCATTTTCCTCTTAAAGTGTCCTCTTTTCAAGATTAATAAAAATCCTGGAGAAACTCCTAAGTTTAAAATTCTGCTATGTGAGAATTTTCAGATTGTAGTTTTTCTTTAGGTTCTCTAGACTCTAAATTAGGAATGGTATGGGTACCCTCGCCCAGGGCCATAAATACAGGTGGAGAAGGAAGAAGGCCTTGCAAATGTACAATCAACAGGGCCCACTGGCGTGTCTACACGTCACATGAGTTACAAACCCGCTCCCAGTAATGGGTTAAATTGAATGGGGACGCCGAACACCATCGTGGGAGAATCCTCTATAGGAGGACAACTGCGGCAGGGTGTAAAATCAAAATCTATGAACAGCAGCCACTGCAAAGGGCTGCCTCGAATCATTTGGGTTTCATGCAAGACTTGGGACCTTGCGGTCAACCCTATTCCCTCTTGAGGAGTGGCATCCCCTTGAGGAAATTATAGCCTAGTAAACGACACAGCTTTCGCACGGGATTTTGATTAATGGATAATTCTTTTGGGCTTGGTCTGTTTTGAAGGGCGTTTTCGGGCTGAAAACCCTCTTTCTAGCTAATTTATCTACTATGGGTTGCCTCACCGTAGTAGTATAATATTTGTAGGCATGAATATATAATGAGTCGGAGGTAATAGATTTGAGATTGTCTGTGTAGGATTTCGACTCTTGATGATAGAAGAACATCACTAAATGCTGAAAAACCATGTTGTGACCGAGATGGACCCATGATTGCACAAAGCCTCCATCCATACTGAAGGTACCAGGGACGTCTTGCTGTCCAGTTCTGAGCCGGCTTAAGCGCCGGCTCGGAAAAATTATGAACTGCCATTGACGGATGGTTCATAATTTTTTGGATTTCGTGCAAATCGCGGATATTGGAGAATAACTCGCTTTTATGGTTGTTAGGTATTTGGTATAAATTTTTATAATTTTTGGCTTTTATTGAATTTTATTCATCTTTTAAGTTTTTGGTTTTTTCTTTGGTTTTTTGGTTCTTTTCATATTTACTTTCCGCGTTTGTTTTTTGTTGTTTTTTTCTTCGGCACTTTCCTTGGATACATTATTTCGTTTCGCACTGAAGAAGAGAGGCGTTTGTCCTCTCGAAATATTCACTTTGTTGTGTTTTTTCAGTATTTTCATTTGGCTTTAAAAACCCCATTTTTGCTCGGTTTTCTTTCTTTATGTGATGTCAGGCCAATGTGGTTTAAGAATTTATCTTAGTGTGGCTCATGATGAATAAGGAAGCTGATAATTTTTATTTGGGCTGGAAAGATATTAATAATAGAACACTAATTGCTCATTTTATGACTAGAAAGTTCAGGGTATCAGGTATAGTAGTATATGCCCCATTAGAACCGACTGACGGAGATACTAGTGAATTCGATGAATTTTACTTACAGTTATAGGAGCAGAAAGACAGGGTCCCAGGTAAAAATAAAGTGTTTTTACTGGGAGATTTTAACTCCCAGGTTGGTAGAAATAGGGATAGATGGTATCCTAGGCTAGTTAAATTTGATGTAGGAAAAGAAAACAGTAATGGCTACAGACTTTTGCAATTTTCTGGTTATAACAATCTAGTTATAAAAAATGCGTTGTCTGGTCATAAAATGGCCAATAAGTTAACATGGTATTCACGTGATGGTAAGACAGCAAACCTTATTGATTATGTTATAGTAAACCGAAGACTGGCAGGATTAATACAAGATACTAGGGTGTATAAGAATACTGTTATTGATGTTAAAAGTAAAAGTTCACCATTTAGTAGTGTCTAGGGTTAATTTAAAGCTGAAATTTCGGAGGGGTAACTACCTCCTGTGAAATTGTGATGTTGGTAGACTCCAGGATGGGAATTTGAGAGAATCTTCCCAGGAACAGTTGAATACTAAACTCGAGAGTTTAAAATTAGACAATGTGGAAGATGGTTGGAATAGTTTTAGAAAAACAATTGGTGAAGATAATGATGGTGTCTTAGGGAAGAAAGTTAGGACTGCAGCTAGGAATATTAGTTAAAAAGTTTTATGCTTAATAGAGAGGAGAAGGAGCTTGTACAAGAATTATCGGAGTGATAGATCTCATGAAAACAAAAGGAATGTAATGAAAGTGGAGAAAGCATTAAAATATGAACTAAGGATCTGTTAATTTGAGGACATGGATAAAATTGCTGAGAATCTGGAGATACAGCTAGCATAATAGTAAAATATTGTACTGGTATGTTAATAAATTGAGAGGGAGTAGTCAATCCGGACTTGTCCCAGTTAAAGATAGGAACGGAGCCACAATTAGTGATGAAAGAGTTAAAGAGAGATGGGCGGAATATTTCGAGAATGTCCTTAACTGAGAAACAGTTGCACGAAAAGACATAGGCCTAGAGGAAAATGAAAAAGTTTGTGATATCTTAGACATCAGGGAAGATTTTTTTTTGTGAGGAAGAATTAGCAACAGTACTAAAAGCATTAAAAATGATAAGGCTCCGGGTGCTGATAGTGTAGTAAATGAGTTTCTTAAATATGATGGCTCTGACGTTAGAAATAAGTTACTGAAGATTATGAATATGATTTTTGAAAAAGGGGAAGTACCTAACGATAAAAAAAAAAACCTTAATTAAACCACTGCATAAGAAAGGTGACAAGAGTCAGTTTGGTAATTATCGAGGCATTAGGCTAGTCTCTGTAGGTAGTAATTTACACAGTAATATGATACTTTTTTAAACTGAGAGATGCTTTAGACAAAGTTTTAAGAGAAGAACAGTGTGGTTTTAGAAAAGGTAGAGGATGTGTCGACCAAATTCTCACTTTTAGGTTAATAATTGAGAAGTGCCTGAGTTGTCAAACACCTTCGCTCCTCAGTTTTCGAGATTATGAGCAAGCGTTCAATTCTGTTGATAGAAGAGCTTTAGCAAAGGTCTTATCCTTGTACGGTATGCCAGACAAATACAATAAAGTGATTAGTGCTATATACGAGAATAACACTGCTACGATTAAGGTAGGAAATGAGGTTAGCAGCTGGTTTGTATTAAATCAGGAGTTAACTAGGGTTATGTTCTATTGCTCTTTATATGGATCAATTTTTATATCAGCCATCTGATATATTTGTCAAAGGGGGGAATCAGCTCGCCCAAATCTAAAGAAAATATTCTGAAAATTCCCGATTCATGTAATGGCTTCAATAACCGTTTGAATTTCTGACTTTTTAACTCGGAGATTAGAAGATGTTTTGTCAGCGTGGGATTAAAATTTGGAATTACTTCCTTTGTTTCTTACATCCAACAATTTTGTGCCAACTCTGTTCTGTCCTCGTAAGGGTCCATATCCTTATATCAGTTTTCTAGCAACTTTTAGAGCTGGGAATCAAAAGTTCCAGTTCATAACTAGTTCTTGATGCATTTGCCTTATCTGCATCATCTGGGATCACACTCGTGAAGTGTGATCCCAGAATGTCCCAGGGCCCACATCAGTGTAATGTGATTACCATTGGATGGTCCGATTTGTCTTGGGTCCACATGCCATCTGTATGAAGACTATTGCGTTATTTTGATAAAGCAGTGTGATTTCCTGCTCCATTTCGTTCATCGTCTTTATGGCAATCAAAAATTGCCTTGTTGGTTTTATAATTTCGCCAATACTATCGATTGGATATCTGCAACTTCCTACAGGTATCCCTGAGTATCTACGACTACGCTTAAGCAGTAGTGAGTTTCATTCGTCCACGAGACTTTTCATTTTCATGCTCTATAACTGTCTTCTCAGAGGTCAAATTGATTGGCAAATAGAAAAAAAGTTTTTCCATTAAAACTTAAAAATAACATAGATTATTACGTATACAAGGGGGGTTGCCCCCTCCTCAACACCTTGCTCTTCACGCTAAAGTTTTTCGGCAATTTAAAAAAAGTTACTTATTGTTCTAATTAAACGACTCTTGTGTTTCAGGAGTAGCTTTTAAAGAACTGTGACGCAATTTAAACTTTAGCGTAAAGAGCGTGGTGTTGAGGAGGGGGACATCCCTCATATACATAACAATTTATGTTCGTTTTAAGTCTTAATGTTGCTCCTTACTTTCAGTTGAAAAAACTTTTTTTTTTTTTATTAAACTTCTGATTGTTTTCTTAAATAACGCAAGGATATCCACGGTAAATCACCCTCCCCACGGAAACATCCTCTGGACAATTCATTCCTGGCGACAAATTTACCCAGGAAAATTGTCCTTAATATCTCCACGCGTAAAATTGAATCGGTAAAGAGAAAGCAAGACATATAAAAGAATTGAATAGGAATTCTGGCATAATCCTCCAGCGTAAGATTTCCGCTAAAAAGCTCATCCCCTGAAAACTTCTCTCTCCATGGAAAATTCTTTCCGTGCAAAATCTCCCCTGCAGGAAATTCGTACTCCCCTATCCACCCGAAAAATGTATGCATACTTCCCATAGTACAAATACTATACGTAAACAATGGGTAAATTTTATAACTTAAAGACCTTTTTCCAAGGGCTCCAGGAGGTTATGTTACTTTCGATAGCATAGTTTATGGACCTTTCAACTATTTTGAACAAAATGCCAATCTGAACATTTTGATCGGAAGATTTTAGGAAAATGGTGGAGTGGAGGGGGCCTAGTTGCCCTCCAATTTCTTGGTCACTGAAAAAGGGCAGCAAAAATTATCCTTTCCGTTAGAATGGGCCCTATTACGACGTTCTAGTCCCACTTGATTGATATCACCCCTGGTAAAAAAAAAATATATATAAAAAATAAACACGCATCCGTGATCGTTCTTCTGGCAAAAATTTCAAAGTTCCACATTTTTGCAGATAGGAGCTTGAAACCTCTCCAGTAGGGTTCTATGATACGCTAAATCCGATGGTGTGATTTTTATTAAAATTACATGACTTCTTGGGGGTCTTTTCTCCTTTTTTTGAAAATCAGGCAAATTTTCTTAGGCTTGTAGCTTTTGATGGGTATAACTAAACTTAATGAAACTTATATATTTGGAATCAGCATAATGAGACAATTTACTCTGATGTATCTATGTGGTATCAAATTTCCATGTTTAAGGTTTCGGTGACTATTGAGCCGTGTCGCTTCTTACTTACAGTTTGTTACCACGAACTGTTTGATTTTTAACCTTACAGCACTTTGTATTGCTTTTTTCTCCAGAAAATTATTTCTAGGTTGAAGTCCTATACAGTTTTTCATGGCTGCTTTGGGAGTTCCGTAGTACGCTGATATGACCATTAGGCAGGCAAGCCTTTGTACCCTTATCATAGGGGTCATATGTGCCTTAGTTTGGGTTGAGTCAACATAGACTACTACACCATTTGAAACCAGTGCTCAAATTACCACCTTAGATAAATACATGAAGTAACTTTGAGCAAGGTCCTAGATTTTACCCACCATTCTCTGGTACTGGATTAGGGAAGCTAAAGGTTTCCACAGTTTCTCTGCATAGGGGATCTTACAGCACAAGAAACTGGTGGCTGTTTATAAATTCTGATTCTCAAATATTTCAGCTGCGTTTTGTGTGATTGTTAAGTGATCGTGTGTGATCTTGTGATGAGTGTCTTGATAAGGAACCACACATTTTTAAAGTAAAAAAGCCTCCCGATTTTTTTTATTCATGAATACTTCTGGTTCACTCTCCTCTGGAGTAAGAAGGCAGATTACGATTTTGTGCTCATATCTGATCATATACAGCCGTTGTTGTGCTAATCCAAACAGGGTTTTCAGACATCTACGAACTCACTCCTTCTTGGGGGCAGCCTTTCAGAATAATGAACTCATCAAACAGAAAAATCCCATGCAGCCTCCATTCAAAGGTTTCTTTTTCAAAAGTTAAACCTCCGTATTCAATCTAACACTGTTTGTCCAGCAGGCTTTGAAAATGCTCTCCATGGATATAGTCTCTCAACCACTGATGAAATTCTACTCTTACATCTCTTTTCTGTCTTTGCACAGGTCTTTATCCCAATTTAACTTAACCCAAGGATATTTCAATCCTTAAAAAAAACAAAAAAACTTAATATTGTTTCGAACCACCCTCTTTTTTCTAAGCTTTTTTTTCTCACTTTTTAAACAAAAGCGTGTTTGCAAACTTTTTTATACCAAAGTATTGTGACAGGCTGTTTCAGAGCTCTTTAGAATAAATCTGAATTTAGCAGAAGTATCAAAAGCATACTAAGGAACGGTAATGGGCTAAACCTCCCTCCTCACCCCTACAGAGTACCCTTGTGTCGAAAAAACTAAGCCTTAGCTTATGTCTTGGGCAGTTGCCATATGAAGAACATATACCTTTCACCTTAACCTTTGCATTTTAGCCTTTGGAATATATAAAAGCTGCTTTTTTTGCTTAAAGTGAACAAATTTTCACTAAATAATTTATTTGCCAAAAACAATTATTACAAAGCTCATGTTTTCGGTTTCCTATTTTACTTTTTTCTATTGAAAGAAAAAATGGATGGAAATTGTGAACACAAGCTTTGGCAATACAGAATACTCCCTCAAAATCTGTTTTTATGTATTGTGCTAACCTTAAAATGAAATGTAATGCATTTAAAAATACAAATTTCAGCCAAAGTTTTAACACAAGTAGAGTTCATTTTAACTTTATTGATATTCTACTTTAAACTGATTTACTATCTCTGAGGATTCTTGAATATTTTCTATGAAAAAAAAAGAAAACCAGACAGGAAACTGAGATAAAAAACTAATCAAATACATGTAAGAATCACAGATGTTAAAAAGTGTCTTTAAAGTTTCCCTTCAATATTGTGGTAAATTTTCAGAGATAAGCTGTACTTCCAAAGATATAGATTTTCTTAGTTCTTTTCTAGGTAAATATTTAACAAAGGTTTGTACTATTATTTGCAATGTTTCGTGTGGCTGAGCATAATGAGGCTATAAAAGCCAATTTTAAAACACCGTCATAAGCCCCATTTTGGGCTGTGGACTCAATTATAAAGTATCCACCCATTTCTATATCAACTCAAAAAACTATGGTCTTTATAATTGCCAAGCTCGAAGTTTCATATATATTCATAAAAATAAAAATATAAACTCCTCAGAAAATAAAACTCATATCTTCGATAGAGTACGATTTGGACCAAAAACACACAATTGGAAAAGTTGAAAATCAGCTTACTTTCTCGGCTCAAAAATCCAACTGAAACGCATCGATACTGTCAATGTTTTCCGTATTATCAATGGCTAAATATGTTACTCAAAAAGCGTATGCTAGCCAATTTTTTCGTTTTGCAAAATGTTTGCTAATAAGTCAGAAATATATTCTTTGGAAACACTAAAGAAACAGCTTTCTTTATTTTTCTCTTCAATTTCATTCGAGGTTGCACAGTCTTCAGAGAAATAATTCGATCTGGGAATTGTCAGAAAACAAAAGAAGCATTCCTTGAACTTGTCTGTCTGTCAGGAGATAAAGACATCTTTGGAGACAGTAATGTCATTATCCACTTCGTTACCAGCCAACTTATCTGGAAGCCGTCTTTCTTGAAATTAGACTGTTTTTATAGCCAAGAAAATAAATTGAAAACTGCTTCCTTTGGATAAAACACTACTTATTGTTCAAACTACTTTGTGCTTATCCTCATTTTCGTATATTCTAAATTTTGAATATCCAAATTCATCAAAACAATTGATAATTTCCGAAAAAGAAGATAAGAGATAGTTGTTCAATTCCTCTGTGTTAAAAATTTAGTTTTTGTTCAATTGATGTATTTTCTGGCATATTTTTTCAATGTGTTCATAGTAGTCTTTAGTATATGAAGAGCATCAATATAAAAATATTTTTAGCACCTAGAACCGTCTTAGGTCTGTTCATACCTGAAAACTGTAATTTTTAAGATTTTCTTTTCTTTGTTTCAAAATTATTAGGTTTTTATTGCAGCACCCAATTTTCTTCAGTAATGCCAAGTTCAACTGTGAAAGTAATTAAATAACAATAACCAGTTAAATGATAGCACTTGTCGTTCGTAGTTTGAATATTAAATATTTGTTGATCCGCAAAGACAGTTGCAACTTCAATGAAAAGCAGTTTGATGCCATATGTTTCTGATTAAGTTTTTCTTATTTTGCAGTTACGTTTCTTATTTTTTTTAATTTGGCACTTACTAACATAAAAAACTACATAGATGCATATGTTTGTCTTTTTCACTAGAAATTAAATTCATGATGTTTACTACATTTTAAAGATATATATGGCTGTGTAAGTACGCATTGCAATATTTATTACCTGCATATTTACTTGAAGGAAAATAGGAATTATTAACTTTAAAGAAAGAAATCAAATATTTAAATTAAAATATTTGATCATTTGTTACTTAAATATTACTAATAAACTATTTCTTTTAGTTGATGCTCATCGTGAATATCACCGAACTCAAGGAAATATAATTTTAATTGATCTGAATCCGGGGACTACACAATTAGAACAGAGAAGGACAACACAAAAGGAACACAGGGACAACGCAAAAGGAACCTCAAAGAAAGTTCCGTCAATTACTGAAAGAAAAGACAGCCCAACAAGCAAAAACAGAGGAACATCAGCATTATCAGAAACAACAGAATATAGATACCCAGAAAAGGAAGAAGCTGAATCAACAACGGAGCTGATATATACCCAACCATCTACAAGTGAGCGTTTTATGTTATTTTTTCCTTAGGTGGAATGGATATGTTTTGCTATTATGTCCTAATAATTAGCCATTTTTTCTGCATCATTGACAAGTTATTGGGAATATTATAATATATTCAAAAAATGTAATGGATGCACAAAAAAGAAAAGAAAAGCATCACAAGAGAAATTTTCCCCCCAGTTAAGCTTGTTTCAAATCAAGAGAACATCTCAGTAATCATAGTGTTTTTTTAATAAATTAATTGTTGACTGAAAAAAACGAACTAATTTTGTTACTGAATACCAGACTTTGTTTTTATGCCCACTGGACAAGTGGTATAATTTACTTAATGATGATAATAATAATTTATTTATGCCCTCTAAACATGCATGAATGTATACAGAGGAGTATAGGAGATAAACAAAAATAAAATAAAAAAAAACTAAAAAATGACACTTTATAGGAAAAGACCAATAACAATACTCCTAATAAATAACTCAATTTTACTAGTGATAATGCAATTTATCTATCAAACGAGACAGTTAAGGGGAATTCAGTCACAAAGACGACCAAGATAAACAATGAGTTTAAGAGTTTTAGAAAGATTGTCAATGTCGTCTCAACTGCAACTGTGTTCTTATAAAGAAATATAATAAACTTCACCAGAAAAAATAAAATATCAGAAGAAGCAGAAGTTGAATCAATAGAAGAGTTGGTCTATGCCTTGCCATGTACAACTGAGCTTTTTTGTTCTTATAAACAGACAAAAGTTCTTTTATACGAAAGTGAAAATGATAAATTTCTTGGTAGCTGATAAATGAGGGGCTTTTGCTCTTTAGTCTTTTTTTTTCCAAAAAAAGATCTCGTTAATATTGTCTGATAAAATTATACTTATTCAGATTATTTGATCTTTATGATCGTGAATTACTTGCTTCTTAATTCCTATGACCATTTAATGAATACTGTGTAATAAACGGTGTTCCAAAATACAACCCCATGATCACGAATCAAACAGTTTGTGGTAACAAACTTTGAGTAAGGAGTGACTCGGCCTAATAGTACTCGAAACTATAAAAGGAGGAATTTTGATAACAATAAATGTATCAAACAGTTCGTGGTAACGAACTGTAAGTAAGGAGCGACCTGGGTCAATGGTAACCGAAACTCTAAAAAACAGAATTTGATACCAATAGATACATCAAAAGAATCAGATTTTAATTCTGATTTCAAATATATAAGTTTCATCAAGTTAAATCTTACCTATCAAAAGTTACACGCCTGAGAAAATTTGGCTGATTTTCGGAAAAAGGGAGAAAGACCCCCTAAA
The DNA here is from genome assembly GCF_049724085.1 of Artemia sp. Qi Xiang Cuo. Classification (NCBI taxonomy): domain Eukaryota; kingdom Metazoa; phylum Arthropoda; class Branchiopoda; order Anostraca; family Artemiidae; genus Artemia; species Artemia sp. Qi Xiang Cuo. The sequence continues at coordinate 59,953,978 of NC_142809.1, read as the reverse complement.
AGCTATAAAACATTAATGAAAATCTCACCATCATATTCACCGCATCAGAGAACCCTGCCGTAGAAGTTTCAAGCTCCAATCTACAAAAATGTTGAATTTTCCATTTTCTGCCAGAAGAAAGATCACGGATACGTGTTTATTTGTTTTTTTTTTCTTTTCCCCAAGGGTAATCGTATCGACCCAGTGGTCCTATAATATCTTGGGAGGGCTCATTGGAGTGGAAATTAAAAGTTCTAGTGCCCTTTTTAAGTGACCAAAAAAAATGGAGGGCAACTAGGCCCCCTCCCACGCTCATTTTTTCCCAAATTCACCCGATCAAACTTTTGAGATAGTCATTTTATTCAGCATGGTCGAAAATATTATAACTATGTCTTTTAGGATGACTTTACCCTCGAAGCCCCCAAGGGGAGGGCTGAAAGTTATGAACTTTACCCAATGTTAACATATAGTATTGGTTATTGGGAAGTATACAGAAGTTTTCAGGGGGAATTTTTTCTGGTTGTGGGGGTGGGGGGTGGGTCGGGGCTTATATGGGAGGATCTTTTCATGAAGGAAGTTTTCATGGGGGAAGGGACATTGCTATGAAGGGGGTGCCGGATTTCCCATCATTATTTAAAAAAAAATCAGAAATTAAATATAAAAAAACAAGTTTTTCAACTGAAAGTAAGGAGCAACATCAAAATTTAAAAAGAACAAAAAAACATTAGCTATATGATTGGGTTCACCTTCTAGTCAATACCTTGCTCTTTAAGCCAAACATTTTTTAGTGCTTTCGTAAGAGCTATTTATTCTAATTAACGGCCTTTGTGATTAAGGGGTCATTTTTAAAGAATTGGAACAAAATTCGAACTTTAGCGTATAGAGCAAGGTTTTGACTAGGGGGCAAACCCTCTAATATACATATTAAAAATCTATGAATATATAAGTTCGTTACGTAAGTTAATTCGTAAGTTACGTATATTTATTACTAATAAAAACGTTCGTAAAAAAATTAAACAACTTTCGAGAAAGCCATTTAACCAAATAAAAGTAAAATTAATATGCATATTTTGTTTTAATTATTCATGCAGCTTTTATTTTGGCTCACCTTCATTGAATAAGTAAACAAAATTTGCATGAAAATTTTACTCTTCTTTTGCTAAATGGCTGTCTCTAAATTTGGCTCTGACGTAATTTACAAATTAACTTACGTAACTAACTTCTATATTCGCATATTTTTCTTCTGGCAAAAAATACGTTGCAGATATAGTTGCAGATTTTTGCAGATATGAGCTTGAAACCTATGTAATAGGGTTTTGTGATACGCTGAATCTGACGGTGTGATTTTCATTACAATTCTTTCACTTATAGGGGATGTTTCCTCCTTCTTTAAAAAATCAGGTAATTTTTCTCAGGCTCGTAGCCTTTGATGAGTAATACTAAACTTAATAAAATTTATATATTTAGAATCAGCATTATAAGCCCATTCTTTTGATACATTTATTGACCTCAAAATTCCGTTTTTAAAAGTTTCGATTACTATTGAGCCGCATATCATAGGCAGCGCGCTAGCGCTGCCTAAGTAAAGAACGAAGTGGGCACACTGTGATTTTTTTTTCTCCATACCCGGGCATTTCGTATTGAAGGAATTGTCGTAGAAACTTCGAAAAGGGCTCATTTGATTGGAAATTGGAGTGGCTAGTATCAATTTTAATAGTCGAAAGTGATTTGAGTGCAAATAGCCCCCCCCCCCCCACGCCCATCATTCCCCCAAACACATCCAATCAAAATCATGACATAGCAATTTTGTTGAGCGTAGTTGATTTCCAGATAGAAAATATGTTCTTGAGGAGGATACTCCCCAAAAACCCTCAGGGCAAGGGTTTTAAGTTATGCCTTGAGGACATGTAAGAACGATGTTAGCACAATGTACTATTAATCATTTTTTTCCTTTAGAGCAGGGAACTTCATATGGAAGGGATCGTCGTGGAAACTTCAAAAGGGGCTCATTCGATTGGAATTTGAGAGTTCTAGTGTCTTTTTTAATAGTCGAAAGTGATTGGAGGGCAACAAGCCCCCCCCCAAGCCCATCATTCACCCAAACACATCCAATCAAAATTTTGAAATAGCCATTTTGTTAAGCGTAGTTGATTTCCAGATAGAAAATATGATTTCGAGGAGGACACTTCCCCACAACCGTCAGGGCAAGGGTTTTAAGTTATGCCCTGGGGGCATATAAGGTTTTTATAGAAGGCGTTGTCGTAGTAACTTCAAAAAATGCTCATTCGACTGGAAATTCAAAGGGCTAGTGCCCTTTTTGATAGTCGAAAGTTACTGGAGGGACACTAGCCCCCCCCCCCCCGACGCATCATTCCCCCAGACACATCCAATCAAAATTTTGAGATAGCCATTTTGTTCAGCGTACTTGATTTCCAGATAGAAAATATGTTTTTGAGGAGAACTCCCCCACGACCCTCAGGGCAAAGGTTTTAAGTTATGCCCTGGGGGCATATAAGGTTTTTATAGAAGGCGTTGTCATAGTAACTTCAAAACAGGCTCATTCGATTGGAAATTAAAAGGCTAGTGCCCTTTTTAATAGTCGAAAGTGATTGGAGGGCAACTAGCCCCCCCCCCACCCCACGCCCAGCATTCCCCCAAACACATCCAATCAAAATTTTGAGATAGCCATTTTGTTGAGCGTAGTTGCTTTCCAGATAGATAATATGTTTTTGAGGAGGACAATCCCCCACAACCCTTGGGGCAAGGGTTTTAAGTTATGCCTTGAGGGAATATAAGAACGATGTTGGCACAATGTACTATTTTTTTTTTTCCTTTAGAGCAGGGCACTTCATATGGAATGGATCGTCGTAGAAACTTCAAAAGGGGCTCATTCGATTGGAGATTGAGAGTTCTAGTGTCTTTTTTAATAGTCGAAAGTGATTGGAGGGCAACAAGCCCCCCCCCCCCCAAGCCCATCATTCACCCAAACACATCCAATCAAAATTTTGAAATAGCCATTTTGTTAAGCGTAGTTGATTTCCAGATAGAAAATATGATTTCGAGGAGGACACTCCCCCACAACCGTCAGGGCAAGGGTTTTAAGTTATGCCCTGGGGGCATATAAAGTTTTTATAGAAGGCATTGTCGTAGAAACTTCAAAAAAGGCTCATTCGATTGGAAATTCAAACGGCTAGTGCCCTTTTTAATAGTCGAAAGTTACTGGACAGACACTAGCCCCCCCCCCGACGCATCATTCCCCCAGACACATCCAATCAAAATTTTGAGATAGCCATTTTGTTCAGCGTACTTGATTTCCAGATAGAAAATATGTTTTTGAGGAGAACTCCCCCACGACCCTCAGGGCAAAGGTTGTAAGTTATGCCCTGGGGGCATATAAGGTTTTTATAGAAAGCGTTGTCATAGAAACTTCAAAAAAGGCTCATTCGATTGGAAATTGAAAAGGCTAGTGCCCTTTTTAATAGCCAAAAGTGATTGTAGGGAAACTAGCCCCCCCCCCCACCCCACGCCCAGCATTCCCCCAAACACATCCAATCAAAATTTTGAGATAGCCATTTTGTTAAGAGTAGTTGATTTCCAGATAGATAATATGTTTTTGAGGAGGACAATCCCCCACAACCCTTGGGGCAAGGGTTTTAAGTTATGCCTGGAGGGAATATAAGAACGATGTTGGCACAATGTACTATTTATTTTTTTTCCTTTAGAGCAGGGCACTTCATATGGAATGGATCGTCGTAGAAACTTCAAAAGGGGCTCATTCGATTGGAGATTGAGAGTTCTAGTGCCCTTTTTAATAGTCGAAAGTGATTGGAAGGCAACAAGCTCCCCCCAAGCCCATCATTCACCTAAACACATCCAATCAAAATTTTGAAATAGCCATTTTGTTAGTGTAGTTGATTTCAAGATAGAAAATATGTTTTTGAGGAGGACACTTCCCCACAACCGCCAGGGCAAGGGTTTTAAGTTATGCCCTGGTGTTATATAAGGTTTTTATAGAAGGTGTTGTCGTAGAAACTTCAAAACAGGCTCATTCGACTGGAAATTCAAAGGGCTAGTGCCATATTTGATAGTCGAAAGTTATTGGAGTAACAATAGCCCCCCCCCACCCCCCGACACACCATTACCCCAGACACATCCAATGAAAATTTTGAGATATCCATTCTGTTCAACGTAGTCGAACGTTCTTGAAATTAGGTCTTTTAGGATGATAACCCCCTCAGAGCCCTCAGTGCAAGGGTTGTAAATTATGCCCCGGGGGCATATAAGGTTTAAATAGAAAGTTTTGTATAAATCCTAGGCATCGCGATCACGTTGCCTAAGTAAAGAACGGGGACACTCGAGAACGAGACAAGAAACGGGGACTAAGTAAAGAGGAGGACACTCCCCCACAACCCTCAGGGCAAGGGTTTTAAGTTATGCCCTGGGGGCATATAAGAACGATGTTGGCACAATGTATTATTTATTAATATTTTCCTTTAGAACAGGGCACTTCGTATCAAAGAATTTGTCATAGAAACTTCAAAAAGGGCTCATTCAACTGGAAATTGGAGTGGCTTATGCCGTTTTTAATAGTCGGAAGTCATTGGAAGAAGACTAACACCCCTTCCCCACCCACCATTTCCTGAAACACATCCAATCAAATTTTTGAGATAGCCATTTTGTTCAGCGTAGTTGAGTTCCAGATAGAAATTATGTTTTTGAGGACAGTCCCCCTCAGCCCTTAGGGTAAGGGTTGTAAGTTATGCCCTGGGGGAACATAAGGTTTTTTATAGAAGAAGTTGTCGTAGAAACTTCAAAAAAGACTCATTCGATTCGAAATTCAAAGGGCTACTGCCCTTTTTAATAGTCGAATGTGATTGGAAGGCAACTTTAGAGCCGCTTACAGCCAACTTTTCCCCATTCACTTATCATCATAACTTTGAGATAGCCATTTTAGTCAACGCAATTTTTAGCTCTTGACCTTCGGTCTTTTTGGATGACCCCCCCCCCCCCACATCCCTCAGGGATAGGGTTGTAAATTATGCCCAGGGGGCATATGAGGTTTTTTAGAACGCGTTGTAGTAGAAACTTCAAAACGGCTCATTAGATTGGAAATTGAAATGGCTAGTGCTCTTTTTAATAGTCGAAAGTGATTGGAAGGTAACTAACACACCTTCAGCGCCCAACATTTCCCCAAACACATCCAATAAAAATTTTTAGACAGCCATTTTGTTCTACCCAGTTTAAAGCTCAGGAAATAATACCTTTGAGCAGGACACTCCCCCACAGTCTTCAGGGCAAGGGTTATAAGTTATGCCGTGGGGCCTATAAGTTTCTACTGAAATCTTTGTCGTAGAAACTTGAAAAAGGGCTCATTCGATCGGAAATTTAAAAGGGTAGTGCCCTTTTTAATAGTCGAAAGTGATTTGAGAGAAACTAACCCCCCTCTCACGCCCATCTTTTCTCCAAACACGTCCAATCAATATTTTAGATAGCAATTTTATTCAACGTAGTTGAAAGTTTTCGAAATAAGGTCTTTAAGGAAGATAACCCCCCTCCCCCTCAGCCCTCAGGACAAGGGTTGTAAGTTATGCCCTGAGGGAAATAATTTCTTAGACCACACTGCTTTTCTATTTACAAAAATCAAACAATAAAAACGGGTTTTCATTTCTATAAAAAAGTGAATACAATTTTTTTTTTTTTTTTTTTTTTTTTTTTTAGAACATGTTCAAAATAATTTTTAAAGATTGATATAATTTGTTGGAAATCATTTGTATTAAGAAAATTACCAAGGCTATATTTAAAAAAATCTACTTCTTTTACAACTTGTGATCTCTGGAAACGTTTATCTTTCAGCATATGGTTTAAGTTTAGTAAATTTACCTTTCTCGTGTGCTTTTCTTCATTATATGTATTTAAATGATACTTAAAACAGAACTATTTTGGAATTATTTTATTTACTTTGCTCTTTTCTAAAAACTTTTGTTGTGTAATTATATTGGCATGTTTTTTTTGCTAAATTCAAAAATAATAAAATTGAATTGGTCTTTTGCCACCCATAGGCTAGACGTAAATAATTTGTTAGACCACGCTGCTTTTCCATTTACAAAAAATTAAACAAGAAAAACGGGTATTTCACTGCTTTTTGTATTCACTGCTTCATAGAAATTAAACCCCGTTTTTCTTGTTTAGTTTTTTGTATGCCCTGAGGGCATATAAGGTTTTTATTGAAAGCGTAGAAACTTCAAAAGGACTCATTGAATTGGAAATTGAAAGGGCTAGTGCCTTTTTTAATAGTTGAAAGTGATTGGAGAGCGACTAACGCCCCTCTCACGCCCACAATTTTCCCAAACACATCTAATCAAAATTTTGAGATATCCATTTTGTTCAACATGCTTGAAAGTTCTTGAAATTAGTCTTTTAGGATGATAACCCCCTCAGAGCCCTCAGTGCAAGGGTTGTAAGTTATGCCCTAGGGAATTCTCCCTAGTTATGCCCTAGGGAATTTCAAAAAGGGCTCATTTGATTGGAGATTGAAATTGCCCTTTTTAATAGTCGAAAGCGAGTGGAGAGTAATTAATCCCCCTCTTACGCCCACCATTTCCCTAAAAACATTCAATAAAAGTTTAGAGATAGCCATTTTGTTGAACGTAGTTGAAATTTCTGGAAATTATGTATATAAGGATGACAAACCCCCCAGAGCCACAAGGGCAAAGGTTGTAAGTTCTGCCCTGGGAGCATATAAGGTTTTTATGGATAGAGTTGTCGTAAAAGGTCAAAAGGGGCTCATTCAATTTGAAATTAAGAGGGCTAGTGCCCTTTGTAATAGTCGAAAGTGATTGGAGGGTAACTAACTCTCATGCCCACCACTCCTCCAAATACATCCAATCAAAATTTTCAGATACCCATCTGTTCAACGTAGTAAAAAGTTCTGGAAATTAGGTCTTTAAGAATGACCCCCCCCCCCAAGCAATCAGGGCAAGGGTTGTAAGTTATGCCCTGGGGGCATATAAGGTTTTACTGAAATTTTTGTCATATAAACTTCAAAAGGGCTCATTTCATGGGAAATTGAAAGGGCTAGGGCCATTTTCAATAGTTGAAAGTGATTGGAGAGCCACTACCGCCCCTCTCACGCTCACCATTTCCCCAAAAACATCCAATCAAAATTTAGAGATAGCCATTTTGTTTAATGTAGTTGAAAGTTCTGGAAATTCGGTCTTGAGGATGACAACCACCCTAACAGACCTTAGGGTAAGGGTTGTAATTTATGCCCTAGTGGCATACAAGGTGCTTATAAACAGAGTTGTCGTTTCCAAAAGGGCTCATTCGATCGGAAATCGGAAAGACATTGTTACCTTTTTAATAGTCGAAAGTTATTTGAAGACTTGACTTTTTTTTAGCAAAGATTGTTGTGGATATAATGTATTATTTTTTATTGTTGTTGTTGTTTAGACCAGGGCACTTCTTATCGAAGGAGTTCTCGTAGGAACTTCAAAAAAGGCTTATTCAATTGAAAATAGAAAGGGCTGATGCCCTATTAATAGTCGAAATTGATTGGAGGGTAACTAATCCCTCTTCCAATCCCACCCTCTCATTTGCCCATTATGTCTAAAAACTAAATGTTGCCTTAAGATCAAATCAAAATGCACTGTGTTAATGCTAATTCCCAATAAGGCATCTCAGCAGTATCCCAAGAACGACTGAGGGTATTATGTTCAAACTTTCGGGGATACTTCTGCTCTTAAAATTTAACCAAATCAAAATAACGTAAGGGTTTTCAAAGAAAGTAAACAGATTTTTTTTGCGAATGGTATCAACTTTTCCATTTCAGGTCAACTAAAGGAGGTATGAAACTAAATTAAACACTACTATTTGTATCCAGATTTTTAAAAGGCTGTATGTTATCAAAATTTGCTGAAAATTTTCTCCAGCATACAAATAGCAGGCCAAACTATAAAGTCTTAAGAAACGAAAAGATTTAAAGTATTATTTCGTTTTCCCCTGAAAAGACTATGTCAATATAAAACGAACAAGAAATTAATTTAAAAAAACTGTTTCCATAAAATAAGTTTTTCAAATAAAAGTAAAGAATAAAATCAAAAATAAAATCAAATAATCTACCAAGCGTGAAACTACCACAAATCAGCATCGATAAATAAATGAAACTCAAAACGAACAGAAATTACAATAAATTATCGAGTCAAACTCAAAACAAGCAGAAATTAACATAAGTTGGGCTCAAAACCCCTATGCCTTCCCAAGGCCAGAACAAAATATGCACTTTACTGAAAAAATACAAATGAATGTGCATTGTCAGCTTAATATACATATACGGATATTTAGTAATCAAAATGTTAATATTATTTGATTTATCAAAGTTATAAAAGTAAAAACATTTTTTATTTTTTCAGTAAAGTGCAATTTTGTTCTGGCCTTTGGAAGGCATAGGGGTTTTGCGCCCTACTTGTGTTAATTTCTGCTTGTTTTGAGTTTGACTCGGTTATTTATTGTAATTTCTGTTCGTTTTGGGTTTCTTTTATTTATCGATGCTGATTTGTGGTAGTTTCCCACTTGGTAGATTATTTGATTTGATTTTTACCCATTTTTTGTTTAATGGAGTTCTTTAATTTTCTTAGAAGATTTATTTTATGGAAAAAGTTTTTTTAATTCATTAAAAGAATTGACCTTTTATGCTGATTCAAGATGCATAAATTCATTTTTCTACCATGTTGTAGAGAAAATAAGCTGAACAGCATATCCAAAGTTGGACATTCTAGTTCGACGCAAAACTAGTATTTTTTTTGGATCGTGTCAGTTTTCTCACTTTCCTAACAAAAAAAAATAAGTCCCGGTAATTGTTCGTTTTTCAGGAACTGAATTATTACTTTGATGTAAAAAGACGAGATGAGTGCGAAAATGGAGTCAAATTTGGTGTACGGTACATAAAAAAAAAAAAAAAAATCATAATCATCAATATAAGATTTTTGTGCTTCTTATTGTCGTTACCCCCATTTTTTTTTATCAGGCCATCTTTCGCTGGCTAAATTGTCGGTTTTGAGATCTAATAGTTTGTTAGCCTGAATCTGATCGGCGCTGGTTCCATCACCCGATGGGACGGCCTAAAAAAGTAATTGCAAGATGTTTATTAAAACATTAAAAATATTAGAAAAGGGAAATCATCTATGAGACTGGTTTTCAGCAGCCGACATTTAAAATCCCTGTTAGAATATACTATTATCACCACATTGACTAGTCTTCACAACTGATGCAATTGTCCAATCAACTTCATGAACATTTCAAAGTCAGAATCAAACTCCAACTATTATTCACAACTTATTCTTTTGATTCAAATATCTAAGCTTCGACGTTCTCCTTATCGTTATAACTTTCGATTCTTGGAGAGTTCGAAAATACTGTCCCTTTGCACGTTTTAAACGCCGCAGTGCAAGCTAAGCCGTTTTTAAAGTAGCTAAATCTTGTTGAGCTACATTCCAGTTGACAGGAGCACTTCATGATTTTCAGAAGCAGACGATGGGCTGGTGGGACATCAGTAGTCAATGGATAAAAGAAGTCATCTTTATTTTTCCAATCCCATTTCTCGGCTTTAAGTTCAGAATCAGGATCTCCACTCCATACCTGAACCTGGTAGAAAACCCTGTAACTGTGGAATTTAGCCGCATTAGTAGTTGGTGGTAGCTGTTCTAGGTAGACGAGCGTACTAGCAGTAGTCCCCTTCTTTTTGAAAACTTCTTTGCGGAGTTCAGTCGGATTTTCCCCTTTTGATGAGCCATATATCATGAGCAGAGCTCTTCTTCGGCAACCCTTACTTCCTCCTTCGAAGCTAACTTCAGCATGAAAACTGCAGCTGATGTACAAAAATCCGCATCTGCCCTTTGCTTCTTCAGAAAAAGGCCTTTTCCCACACTGTGAATCCGTGAAGTAGTCACAGCCTAATATGGCGTGATAAAAAAGAATCAGATGGAATGTCTCTTGGTCCAGCTTCTCTTTCAATTTGTGCACATCCCATGTTCGGGGAGCTTTGTTAGACTTTGGCTCAGGTGCAAAGAATATATTCTTGCTTGATAAGTCACCATGATAACACAATAGAACTAAAAGATCGGTATCATCCCCAATGAGGGCAGTGTCATAATATTGGGAAGAATCAACAGCAGCTTGCACAATTAGGACATCTCGTGGCATCACCTGGTGCCTGGACTATGACGAAGCCCTTTGATGAGAGATAACAGCCAACGTGCAGATAAACCTGGCCTTGTTTTTCATGCAGGACAAGAATTATCCTTTTTAACCTTCAGCTGCAAATCTGATGTGAAGAAGATCTCACGGCTTCCCTCTAGAAGATACTACTTCTCCTTTTTATTGAGATTAAGTCAGGTTGTAAAAATTTAGTTGTCGGTTTGGTTTACAGATCCCCTAGTGGATCTATTCCTTCGTTTATGTAAATTCGAGAAGAAGTTTTGGACTTAGTCCAAAAGCATCCTTGCAAACTAATCCTTATGGGGGATTTCAACCTTAACCCGCTGGATCAAAATTCTGTTTCGGCTGCAAATTTTTTGTCAATGATGCTTTCTGCGGGACCTCTTACTTCAGCTTGTATACCCCCCCGGGTTACTGAGATGCATGCATCACTTATTGATAATATTTTTTCGTCACTAGATGTCTTAGATAATTCGGTGATGATTAGTGATATTTCTGATCATTTCCCTGCTATTTCGCGATATAGGACTGCTAATCGATTGCAGCGTAAAGTTTCGCCATCTAATCTCCCATTTTTTCGTTTTGGTGTCAGTGAGATCAGTCTACTTAAATCTTGTTTGACTGATCAGCCTTGGGATAGTTTGGATTCTGAATCGGATTTTAACCGCTCTTTTGATTTCTTTTATGATTCAGTAAAAGAAGGTATCCTAGAAGTTTGCCACCAGAATCCAAAGCCTCATACCTCGAAAAGGATAGTACTGCTGAATCCGTGGATGACTCCAGGTATCCATAAAAGCTGGAAAAGGAAAAATTATCTGTGGAAACTATACAAGGCTTCGTCATCTGCTTCTCATCATCAGCGGTTCAAGGCCTATAGGAACATATTTAATTCTCTGTGTCGGAAGGCCAAGTCTCAGTATTATCACAGGAAATTTTCTGAGTGTGAACAGGATGTTGGGAAGACATGGAAAATTATTAATTCTGTACTTAAACCTACTCCCCCTCCGCCTTCAGTTCCAACAACGCGGATAGTTGACGGTAAAATTGTCCAAGGTGATGAAAATGTTCAGCTAGAGCTTACGTCTTATTTTGCTAATATAGGAAAAGCGACTGCTTTATCTGTGAACTCTACAACTCCTCGTTGCGATTTCAGAGCCTATCTTGGACCCCCATGTTTAAAGTCAATGGTCTTGAGCTCTGTTTCTGAGTTTGAGGTAGCTCGGATCGTAAATGCACTTAAAGGTTAATCGTCTTCAGGACCAGACAGAATTCCTACAAGGGTTATCCGTGCCGTTCTTCCTGCTATTCTGTCACCATTGACTAAGCTTGTCAATATGTCTTTCGTGAATGGAATTTTCTCTGAATCACTCAAGCGAGCTAAGGTTATATTGCTGTATAAAGGTGGGTCCCGGAGTGATCCTGCAAATTATAGGCCAATTTCTCTTCTATCTGTTTTCAGCAAAATTTTTGAGAAGGCTTTGCTATCCAGGCTTCTTAGTTTTCTGGATGCCAAAATTTTTTCCATGATTTCCAGTTTGGATTCCGAGCGAATCACTCTACAGAGCATGCTTGCGCATCTCTCTTGAATTTCATTCATTCGGCAATAGATTTTGGTCTTATCTAGGCAGCTTTATTTTTGAATGTTCGTAAAGCTTTTGATTCTTTGACTCATCAGATTCTTCTTTGGAAATTATTGCATATTGGTATAAGATCAAATGTTTTCTCTTAGTTTGAATCATATCTTTCTGGTAGACTTATTTCAATTGATCCGATTTTCCGGAGCCCTTCTGAAGTAGAATATGGTGTCCCCCAGGGATCTGTTCTTGGCCCCGTTTTATTTCTGATTTATGCCAATGATCTGGTTTCAGCAGTCAAGAACACCAGTCCTCTAGTATGCTGCAATCTGTGTCATCCGGATGTTCCTTCGTGTCCCAATGCTACTTCTAATGAAGATTGCCTCGTTGCTTTTGCTGACGACAGCACTTTTGGGACTCTAGGGAGGACAGAATATGACGTCTGGTCTAATCTGGTGGCAATATTTGAGAGAGAAGTTTCATGGTTTGATGCAAATTAATTCGCCTTGAATGTTGCCAAGTCAAATTTTCCAGTTTTTTCTGGAATTGGCGTAGCTTTCACTCAACAGACAAAGCTCCATATATCACAATGCTTTTTGTTTACACCAAAGAATTTGTTGGTTCGGCATCTTGGTATCTTGCTTGATGAGAACCTTTCGTGTAGATACAGTATAGCCATGATTAGGGTTAAGGTCTCACGGAGTTTGGGTGTCATTCGAAAACTCAAAAACACCTTTCCTGGATCTATTCTGAAGCTTCTTTTTTTCTGCCTTGTCCAGTCATATGTCTCTTATTGCCCCATAGTATGGATGTCTACTTTTCCTTCTACACTGCGGTCGCGTTATGTAATTTATGATAAAAAACGGCGTCTGATTATTGACACCAACCGTTATTAACCAAAACCGCTTCTAAATCTACAGTCTATCTACGTTCTTTCTTTTGCTTCTTTAGTTTTTCATCAGCTTCATGGCAATCTTCCAAAATCTCTTCAAAAAACTCCTCAGTTTATTTCTGATTCAGCTCTATATAACATTCGTTCGTCACATAATATCAGCATTCCTCCTACTCCTACTGTGCAGTCAGATTTCAATCCCCTCATCGCTTGTCATCAGGTTTGGATCTCCCTGCCTTCTTCAGTACAGAAATGCCACTCGTTTGGCACTTTCAAGAGGATACTTAAGGACCATTTAGTTAAGAATCAAACTGAATAATTTTTTTTTTTTTTTTTTTTTTTTTTTTTTTTTTTTTTTTTTTTGTGGAGTTGATGTCCCCTGAATGTTTAGTTTTTTTTATGGTGGTCTTCTCTGCGCTATGACTCCCAGACCTCAGGTATGACTATCAATATTTATTGCTGAAACTTGTATAGTTCACTAAGGAGTAGCATTCATGATAAATTTTATTGCTTTCGCACCATTTTATTACAGTTCAATAATTATAAGCCTTATGAATGAATTAACCCATAAACGTCAATTTTGCTACCTAGCCTCAGAAATAAGCAGAGCTGATTGAACTGGGATTTATATAGTTTTAAATATAAGTTTAAAAGGGCTGTACATGGCTTAAGTTATGATATTTTAATATCTTGGATAAGAGCTATGAATAATATCGTACCAGCTATTATGATGTTGGTTCTACCTGACAATACACATAATTCTGTTTCGACTATAGGAATTCGCTTATAGTTATTTTTTTTTTTTTTTTTTTTTTTTTTTTTTTATTATTTTTCTTTTTGAGTCTATTTAATATAATTAATTAATTTAGTTTATTTATTCTAATTTTTTCTATAGCTTCCATTTTATCTATATTTTCTTTTCTTCTCCTTCATATGTGAGTAGGTGATCATTTTAAATTTTCTTTTGTTTTTTTATCTCTGAGTATGTAATTCATATGTCTTCCCTCTTTGTACAGGCCAATGAGCCTTTGAGGGATTAATAACATGTAATACTGTATGTGTATTTAATGAAGAATAAAACTTATCTTATCTTATCTTATCTTTGTCTGGGCCATATCCTTTATGGTAGCTCCTCCATCGTAGCCCTCGAACGCAATAGTGGCAGATGGCTACTTTTGGGTCACTTAAGTAGCATAATGGCCAAAAATTTTTGAGTATCGTTCATTTTGGTCCATGGAATTCTGTACAGAAGTGCTCCACCGTCGATTATATATCGAATGCCTTTGGGAAGGGGAGTAGAGCGCTTCTCAAGATTGCAAGCCTATGCTATAGCCTTGGCAAGCTTTGGCTTGTTCGGAAACCGGAGTATGCAAGAACTGTCGAAAAGTGATGCTGGGTAGTAACACAGTTCGTGTTGAAAGTACTCAGATTCCGTGAGATTAATCCTCTTTGCTAGCGTGATGAACCTCTGAAAAAGGAGAGTAGGGTCCAGTCCTTTGTAATATCCATCTGGATTGTGCTTTGTAGTAAATTCAACTGCCTGTTGTTATCATAGAAATATAATATCAGCGACCAGTTTTCCAGACACGGAGTAAATGATTTTTAGGCTTTAATCTCTAGCAGAATCAACGTTGGCAGATTCGTAGGCTGTCAGACTGTTAGTGATGTTTCTTAGTTGAAGATCCCCATTAAATGGTTGTCCTTTTTCTAAGAAATCGATAATGATCTGGGTGTTTTTAGAGTCTCTTAGCTGCCTCGGCTCGGACGTTTACTTATGTTGTTCACTTGTTCCATAGATAACCTGTGACGCACCCTCCATTAGAAGATTTAATACAGGGCAGACTGGTCAAGAAAGAACCTATAAAGAACTTTGAACCTGTGTCATACCACTTCCATCGGTTAGAACACCAGCTGTTTTGAGAGAACACATGAGCTCCTGCTCAACGACAAGATCTGTGGACAGCCCAGCCCAAAATCTATCAGAATGTCTGATCACATGCATCCCAATCTGGAAGGCTTAATAAACGGTAGGATGGGTTTCTTGGAGCTTGACCATTCACCGGATGTAAAGCTGGAAGGATTTTGTTTAATATGCCATATGCTGCATAATGTGCCCGTATACCCCCAGATAAGGTAGCATGTCAGAGATGTATTTTAAGTAGAGATCCCATGACCCAGATCGTTCGGCTCTTAAGAAATCTCGCAGTACGGATACCATGTCGGAGCATTGGAACCACAGTTTCAAGGTTCTATACTGTAGCAAATCTATTCTTTTCCTATCGATGAATTCCACTATTTTCTCAGGGGAAGGGTTTCCTTCTATATCTGCAACGGCCGCTTCTTTGTTCATAAGCTTTGTCTACAGGCTTCTGAGTTCCAATATTTCTTCAGGCTGCAAAATTGATTCAGCAACGCTGGAACTCTCTTCGAGAAAGACCTCGGAAAGCAGAATAGCTTACGGCTTTATCCGAGAAATTGGGTTATTGGTTATTGGGAGAACACCTCCCAATAACCAATAATCTATGTAAACAATGGGCAAAGTTCATAACTTGCAGCCCTTCCCCCGTGGACCATGGTGGATTAAGTCATCCTCAAAGACATACTTATTAAATTTTCGACTATGCGAACAAAATGACTATCTCAAAATTTTGATCTGGTGTCTATGGAAAAAGTGACTGTGGGAGGGGGCCTAGTTGCCATCCAATTTTTGGTCACTTAAAAAAGGCACTAGAACTTATAATTTTCGTTCGAATAAGCCCTCTCTCATTATTCTAGGACCACTGGATCGATACAATTGCCACTGGGAAAATAAAAACAAAAAACAAATAAACAGGCATCTGTGAATCTTTCTTCTGGCAAAAAAAAGTACAAAATTCCACATTTTTTCAGGTACGAGCTTGAAACCTCTACATCAGGGTTTTCTGATTCGCTGAATCCGATGGTTTGATTTTCATTAAGATTCTATCCCTTTAAGGGTGTATTTCCCCTTTTTTTTGGAAAAAAGGCAAATTTTTAAGGTTCCTAACTTTTGATGGGTATAACTGAGCTTAATGAAATTTATGCTGTTCGTTACCACAAACTGTTTGAAAATGGCTAATGTGACTAAAAGGGATCTGATTTATTAACCTATTTTCTCAAGAATCCCTTTTTTATGCACTTGTTTCAGGGATATTAACCTGGAAATTCCTTTTCGCATTATTGTTAATAATTACAAAATATATCTTCAGAAAGCAATTGCGGACATAATTAAAAGCAATAAAAATTAACAACCAACATGAAGATAAATCACTCTTTTATAAGGAAACTTGCTACCCTTTAGAACTTGATTTATAAATCATCGTTTACGGAAACAACCCTTTTTTCCCCGTTTAGAAGAAAACCATATGTTACCCTGACTATTCTTTCTTCTGGCAAAAAAAAAGTACAAAATTTCACATTTTTGCAGGTAGGAGCTTGAAACCTCTACATCAGGGTTTTCTGATACGCTGAATCCGATGGTTTGATTTTCATTAAGATTCTATCTCTTTAGGGGGTGTTTCCCCTTTTTTTCGAAAATAAGGCAATTTTTTCAGGCTCGTAACTTTTGATGGGTATAACTGAGCTTAATGAAATTTATGCTGTTCGTTACCACAAACTGTTTGAAAATGGCTAATGTGACTAAAAGGGATCTGATTTATTAACCTATTTTCTCAAGAATCCCTTTTTTATGCACTTGTTTCAGGGATATTAACCTGGAAATTCCTTTTCGCATTATTGTTAATAATTACAAAATATATCTTCAGAAAGCAATTGCGGACATAATTAAAAGCAATAAAAATTAACAACCAACATGAAGATAAATCACTCTTTTATAAGGAAACTTGCTACCCTTTAGAACTTGATTTATAAATCATCGTTTACGGAAACAACCCTTTTTTCCCCGTTTAGAAGAAAACCATATGTTACCCTGACTATATATAGAAAACCATATGTTACCCTGACTATTCTGGGAACTTTCTTCGTAACAAAACTTTCCTCTGTTTCACCATGAAACCAGGCATGTCAGGTTATGGGTGCACCGCAAGGTCAGAGAACTTATTTTTTATTTTAGATCCTTTTACTTTTTTAAGATTTTTAGGGCTTCAATTCTTTGCCTTTTTTAGCTCTGAAGACACCTTGTTGTGTACAGTCAAAATATTTGTTTGATTGTTCTTCTACTTTTTTCTTCGTTTTTGCCATTGATCTTTTGTATTCAACATCAGCTTCTTCCGTTTTTTATATTCTCCTGGAAATTCTTTTTCCCATTATATCAATAGTTACTAAACATACTTTCAGCAAGAGAATTAAAAACATTAAAATTCATGCAAATAGAATTAAAAGCAATAAGAATGAAGAATCTTTATGACAGTTAATTATTTTTAGATAAGGAAATTTGCTTCCCTTTGAAACAAGGGCGGATCCGGGATTTTTTTCGGGGGGGGGGTGTTACTAATTTTTGACTTTTTCGGGGGGGGGGTACTAATTTTTGACACCGTTTTTGACTAATTTTACTGACTTTTACCTAGGTTTTACTAATTTTCGACTTGTTTTCGACTCGGTCAAAAATTTCGGGGGGGGGGGGGGTTCAAATCGGGTAACCCCCCCCCCCTGGATACGGCCTTGCTTTGAAACTAGATATAACAAATTATCCTCTAAGGATACAACCTTTTTTTTCCTTGTTTGGAAAAAAAACACTAGTTACATTGACTATTCTAGGAACGATATTAGTATTGACATTGTTTTATCACGTTATAATACCTGGTGTATTACTTTTGGAAAGATCTGAGTACAATAAGACTCCTTTAACGAAGCTACTGTTTATTGAAAACTAGACACAATCAGCCATCTTCTTAGGGTACGATTTGATTTCCTAATTCGTAGTAAAGTCAGCTTAATTATTCTAGAAAAATATTTCTAACAAAAAGATCCTTTATTCTATTAGTATTTCACTCGTGAAAGGACCAGTACGCAAGATATAGTAAATACTTTATCTTTAAACCAAAAACAAAAAATATAAATAGTGGAGCAAAACAATAGAAAAAGAAAGAAAATAAGCAACTTCTGATATAACTTTACAAAACAATTTTATAAAACTTCTCTTTGAGTACCAAGATCATCAAAATAAAAACATTTTATATTTGGTACTATAATTTCGGAAGTACCAAGATTAAGAAAGTACCATAATTTCGTCAGTGTTGCTACGCTTAGCAGTAAAATAAATAAATCGAAACTAATTACTTAAATTGTGAATCACTTCTCGTCCTTTAAAATTCAAATATCAGCAAAACATTGATTCTTTAAGACACAGTTTATATAATTATCCAGTATGATCATTCCCTATCTCACCCATTATAAAAACCCGGCCCGGTAGCGAGTGCTCCGGAGAACGTTTTTGCAGATATAAACATAAGCGGCATCAGATCTTTTTACGGGTAGACAAGTCAGACGCGAAACAATCGGAAATTAGTGGAAACCCGTTATTACGAATAACACACTTTGTAACCATTTCTCATTGATAGACGTAAACACACTGATCCATAAGTGAAGAAATAAGTGGGAGGAGCTTTTTGTTCGCACCGAGAACGAAGACCAGAAATGATCTGCGATAAACTTACTGGATAATTCTATAAACTGTGCTTAAAGATGACTAAACCCACAAAGGAAAGCTATACCTTCTTAAAGTTTTTGGTGCAATATGTTCTAGCTGATTTTCACGTTTCTTTTTTTTTAATTTGGCAACGAAACTAAAAAAGAGCTGCATAACTTCGTGCGTGGGATTGTTTATTATACATCGAATCCTCTATTTTTCCTAATTTTTAGGGTAGCCTACATAAAGCTGTGAAGGTTTCTACTTTAGCAATTTAAATATTCATATTTTATTTTACGATTCTTGGTACTTTCCGACAACTCCTTTATTTCTGGACGTTCCAATTCTTGTACATTGTCTCCCCTTCTGGTTCCACGAATTTTTTTTTTGACATTTTTTTTTTATCTCATCTTATTCCTACTCGTCAAAAATATTTTGAAAAGATTTTCCGGGATAAAAAAACTGACGTGGGGAACCTATTGACGTGGGGATATGGGGAACTTATTATTTTCCCCTCAAACAAAGAAGTATGGTAAAAATCATTTAAATTCATAAATTTCTGGGGAGGGGTGTCAGTCCTCTTTCCTTATGTGTGTCTGCTGTGAAATATATGAATTTTATCGTGCGCAATAACAAAATACAGCAAGCGTGTTCACCCCTTTTATTAGTAACCGTTTAAGGTCATTTTCAAAAATGAAACTTATGGAGTCGCAGATTTACTATTCTTTAAAAATTCCACATGTTTTGGAAGAGTTAGCTTAGCTCAGCTACCAATTCTGACTCAAACAAGTGTATGCTCCGTAAATCTCTCGGAACTCGGCATCTGAAAGTGGAAAATTCTAATTTAGATCCCCTTTCTCTCTAGCAACCCACTAACTATTTCTTATACATTCCTTACTTTTTTCCACATCTAAAATCACAATCTTATTTCCTGAGAACTTTTTAGATAATATCTGTTTCTCAGTTAGAGCGATTTTTGTTCAGCTAGTTCTTCCGTAACAGTCTAGCAGTTTTAAGCTCTGCTCCAATATGAAAAACGCCTCAGATTATTCACGAGTCAAGTTGCCATTTTAGCCAAAATGGAAAGGAGATTTCTAAATTAAATGCTGGATGAAAAACAATATTGATATGACGTTTTTTTATGGCTTAGGGAGTTCGTTCCTTCATTGAAAGTTGTAAAGCTTTGAAAATTGAAAGTAATAAATTGTTTAACCTAGAAAAAATCGAAAAATTAAAGAAGATACTCAAAATGAAGAACAAGTAAAAGCCGTATCCCTCGAGGAGTGGCTACCCTTGACATAAAAATAGCCAGAAATAAAATGGCACATCTTGGCAATGCTGTGTTAACCTTATGAGGTTCTGTGTTGCGATTAGGTTTTTTTTTTTATTTTAAGGATTTGACACCTCCCAAAGTTTAGCCTTTTATCTATTGCGCAGTTCTTTAGAATATTTAACATATAATTGATCTTTTATCCATCCATTAATTAGAATAAATTCCCTGCCTTCCCGGGTAATGGCCCTGGTCCTAACATATAAAATAAATTGAAATTTTTCTTTGGACAGCAATGTAAAAAAAAAAATCAGAAGTTACTTTTCTGGATGTTCTCCAAGTTCAATTAACTAGGAATGATTTAAGTAAAATTGAATAGTAGCTCTGTAAAATATGTAAAAATAGTAGTTGAATTATGATTTTTGGTCTAAATTGATTTTGAATGACAACCGATAAGTAATACCAAGTTAATCATCACCCGGACCCAACTAAAATGATAGAATATGAAACTTTCTACTGAATTACTTCAGAGCTTGGATTGAATGATTTTTTTATTATTATTAACACATGTTCTATTTTATCATCTCGCTTTCCTTAACTCATTTACTCTTTTTGTCATACTTAAAACACTTTATAAAGAAGCGATAAGAACAAATACCTGTGGCCTTGCTAACTTAGATTTGAATCTTAGGTCAGACAAATCTTTAATGAACTCAAAATGAAATTTAAATCAAACTGTTTCCAATTTTAAACTGAGAGGGCATAGTAGTTTGAAATATAAAGTGTATAAATACTTGCTTAAGAATAAATACAATTTCATGATAATAAAATCATTAGACTAAATGTCGAAATGGTACTTGTCTTTTGTATAAAACACAATTGAGAAGTGAAGTCTGGTGACAATAAAATATGATGAAAACAGAATTCTTTATTAGCAAAATTGTGAAGGTCATTTGTGAATTATTAAACTGGGAGCTTCAGCGTTGGCTAACCATCTCAAAGACAAAGAAAAGTTCATTATTAGTAGAGATGGGGGTCCGACTCGTGACATTACCACGTGGTTTATGGTCCTAATATGGGCATAGAGTCCCTAGGGGAGTTGGATTTCTGAGAAATTGATTGCGTAATCAAAGTGTATCAATGACCTCTTTTTCCAAGGTCGATTTATTTGTTGTTTCTATGTGTAATAGCTCCGGGACGAAGGTTGCACATGCGCATTGAATTCTAACGGGAACAATGTTATTGATCTAGGACTCTAGGGGGAAGTGAATTTCCGAGAACTTGATTGCGTAATCAAAGTGTGTCAGCAACAACAACAACGACCTTGACATTCACTGAGAGCGTGCACTTACAACAATAAAAACCCGGAATTTGGAACACCTGTGCTGTCGACATCAATTCACCTATCGTGAATCAATAATTCCCCTTAGAAACAACAAATTAATTTCCATTTCTTGACAGATCAATCAATCAATGACATCATCTGTCAGACTTTAAAAATTTTCGCCTAGAAACATTTCTCCAGGAATAGATTCAAATCATTAATGTCTTTGCCTCGGGAACAGTTCTACTGGTACTGCCCCAGGAATAGATCCAAGATCATTAATGTCTTTGCCTCGGGAACAGTTCTACTGGTCGAACTCCAAAGGATATTAATAACCAAAGGCCATGGAAACAATTAGGCAAGAAACATCTTAGCGATGAATTGTTTTAGCGCGCGAGAAGGTTTCCTATTAATTTGAAATTCGTTAGCACAGAGATACCAATGACAAAGGAACACGCTGAATTTGCGTTTAGGGATTATTTGGGCGAAACCGTTTTAGACAGGTTATGGAACTATTTCGGCGAAACAGATAGAGACATTTTAAAAGAAGATTTTTGAAGAGATTTTAGAAGAGAATTTAAAGGTGAAACTCTGTGGTCGTTATAATACACAAGTTTCATTTGAACAGTGTTGTGAGGTCCTCTAACCCAACCCCAAAGGGTTCCAATCCTCCTACCACAACCCCAAAGGACGCCCCCGGTCCTCAAAGCCCCCCCAGCGCCCCCAGGCCCGCCCCCGGGCCCCACATGGCCCCCCGGCCCCCAACTGCCCCCCCGGACCCTCAAAGGCCCCCCAAGCTCCCAAAGGGCCACCGGCGCCCCCAAAGGCCCACCCAGACCCCCAAAGACCATCTCCGGGCCCCCCAAAGGCCCATCGAGCTCCCAAAGGACCAACGGGGTCCCAAAGGTCCTCCACCGGCCCCCAACTGCCCAAAATGCCCTCCCATGGTCCTCAAAGGTCCCCCTGGGCTTCCAAAGGGCCACCGGCGCCCCAAAGGCCCTCCACCGGTCCTCAAGTGCCCCCCAGACCCCCCAAAGCCCCCCCCCACCCCCCCCGGCCCTCCCCCGCCCCCCAAGCCCAACCCACCGTCCCCCAACGTTCCCCCCAGCGCCCACAGGACCACCGGCCCGCAACGGACCCACAAACCCTCAAAGGCTCTCCCCGAGCACCCGGCTTTCGTTGATGTGAGTTGTCTGAAACCGCTGATTTGGGAGATGTAGTTTGCTACTTCAGGCTTTTCTGAGCAGGATTTCTTAGCCATTCGTAGGTGTGTATTGACTGAAACCAATAGTTTGGGATGAGTAGTTTGCTATTTCAGGCTTTTATGAGCAAGGTTTCTAAGCCTTTCGTTGGTGTGTGTTGAGTGAAACTTATGATTTGGGATATGTAGTTTGCTTTTTGGACTTTTCTGAGTTGGATTTCTTAGTCTTTCATAGGCGTGTGGTGTCTGAAACCTATGATTTGGGATGTGTAGTTTGCTATTTTAGACTTTTCTGAGCTGGATTTCTTATAATTTAATAGGTTTGATTTGTCATAATAGTATGTTTTGTGATGTATATTTTTATTTTTCAGTCTTTTCTGAGATAATGTTTTATAGTATTTCGTAGGTGAATGGTGTATGAAACAAATAGTTTGGGATGAATATTTTGCTATTTTTTACTTTTCTGAGCTAGGTTTCTTAGTCTTTCGTTGGTGTGTGTTGACTGAAACCGATGATGTGGGATCTGTAGTTTGCTATTTTTGACTTTTCTTAGCTGTATTTCTTAGTATTTCATAGGTGTGTGTTGTATGAAACCTATGAGTTTTGGTTTGTTGATTGCTAATTTTGACTTTTCTGAGATTGATTTCTTAGCATTTCTTAGTTGTTTGTTGTCTGAAACCTATAGTTTGGGATGACTAGTTTGCTATTTTTGACTTTTCTGAGCTAGGTTTCTTAGCCGTTCATAGGTGAGTGTTGTCTGAAACCTATGATTTGAGATATGTAATTTGCTATTTCCGACTTTTCATACCCGGTTTTCTTAGTCTTTCGTTGGTGTGTGTTGACTGAAACCTATAATTTGGGATGTGTGGGTTGCTATTTTTTTGACTTTTCTGAGCTGGATTTATTAGCCATTCATAGGTGTGTGTTGACTGAAACATATGATTTGGGATGGTTAATTTTCTATTTTTGACTTTTCTGAGCTAGATTTCTTAGCCACTCATAGGTGTGCCCTTTCAGAAAATTATGATTTGGGAGGTGAAGTTTTCCTTTTGGAATTTTCAGAGCTAGGATTCTTAGTCACTCATAGGTGTTTGTTGTCTGAAACTTCGAGTTTGGGATGAGTAGTTGGCTATTTCAGACTTTTCTGAGCTAAGGTTTCTTAGTATTTCATAGGTGAATGCTGTCTGAAACATATGATTTGGGATATGTAATTTTCTATTTCGGGCTTTTCTGAGTTAGATTTCTTAGTCTTTCTTAGGTGTGTAGTGTCTGAAACCTATGATTTGGGATGTGTAGTTTGATATTTTCGATTTTTTTGAGCTAGGTTTCTTAGCCTTTCATAGGTATGTGTTGTCAGAACATTATGATTTGGGATGTGTGGGATGCTATTTCAGGCTTTTCTGAGCAGGATTTCTTAGCCATTCGTAGGTGTGTGTTGACTGAAACCTATGATTTGGGATGGTTAATTTGCTATTTTTGACTTTTCTGAGCTAGATTTCTTAGCCTTTCATAGGTGTGTCCTTTCAGAAAATTATGATTTGGGAGGTATAGTTTGCTTTTTGAACTTTTCATAGCTAGGATTCATAGTTACTCATAGGTGTTTGTTGTCTGAAACTTCGAGTTTGGGATGAGTAGTTGGCTATTTCAGACTTTTCTGAGCTAAGGTTTCTTAGTATTTCGTAGGTGAATGCTGTCTGAAACTTATGATTTGGGATATGTAAATTACTATTTCGGGCTTTTCTGAGTTGGATTTCTTAGTCTTTCATAGGTGTGTGATGTCTGAAACCTATGATTTGGGATGTGTAGTTTGCTATTTTCAACTTTTCTGAGCTAGGTTTCTTACCCTTTCATAGGTGTGTGTTGTCTGAAACTTATGATTTGGGATGTGTAGTTTGCTATTTGAACTTTTCAGAGCTATGATTCTTAGTCCGTCTTAGGCGTTTGTTGTCTGAAACTTCTAGTTTGGGATGAGTAGTTTCGCTATTTCAGGCTTTTCTGAGCTAAGGTTTCTTAGTCTTTCATAGGTGAATGATGTCTGAAACCTATGATTTGGGATATGTAAATTACTATTTCGGGCTTTTCTGAGTGTGATTTCTTAGTCTTTCATAGGTGTGTGTTGTCTGTAACCTATGATTTTGGATGGGTGGATTGCTACTTTTGACTTTTCTGAGCTGAATTTCTTAGCCTTTCATAGGTGTTTGTTGACTGAATCCTATAGTTTGGGATGACTAGTTTGCTATTTTGACTTTTCAGAAATAGGTTTCTTAGCCGTTCTTAGGTGAGTGTTGTCTGAAACCTAGGATTTGAGATATGTACATTACTATTTCGGTCTTTTCTTAGCTAGATTTCTTAGTCTTTCATAGGTATGTGTTGTCTGAAACCTATGATTTGTGATGTGTGGGTTGCTATTTTTTTAATTTTAAAAGATGGATTTCTTATCAGATCATATGTGAGTGATGTCTGAAACTTTTGATTTGAGATGGTTAATTTGCTATTTCCGGATTTTATTAGCTAGGCTTCATAGCCTCTCATAGGTGTGTGCTGTCAGAAAATTACGATTTGGGATGTGTAGTTTGCTATTTGAACTTTTCAGAGCTAGGATTCTTAGTCCATCATTGGTGTTTGTTGTCTGAAACCAATAGTTTGGGATGACTAGTTTGCTATTTCAGGATTGTTCATTTTGAATTTCAGTCATGAAATGCAAGAGTTGGAAAATTAGGGTCTTAGTCCACCAGCTCAGTATTAGGGTCCCAGTCCACCAGCCTGAACGGTGGAAATTCACTAGCTCAGAATTGGGGTCTTAGTCCACCAGCCTGAATGGTGGAAATCAACTAGCTCAATATTGGGGTCTCAGTCCACCAGCCTGAATGGTGGAAATTCACTAACTCAGAATTAGGGTCTTAGTCCACCAGCCCGAATGGTGGAAATTCACTAGCTCAGAATTTGGGTCTTAGTCCACCAGCCTGAATGGTTGAAATTCACATTAGACGACACAAAAACTTACACACACACAAACAATTACACACACACACACGAACAATAACACACACACGCAAAAACTTACACACACACAAAAACTAACACAATCACACTAAAACTTACACACACATACAAACTAAAACTTCCACACACACTTAAAAACTCACACACACACACAAACACAAACATACACACACACACACACACACACAAAATTACACACACACACACACACACACACAAAAAACAAACACAACCACTAGAAAACTAACAAGCACACAAAAACAAACAAGCACAAAAAAACTAAAACACACACAAAAAAAAAAAACAAACACAAACACACACACACAATAAAACATACACACAAACGACAAATCTTAAACACACAAAAAATCTTACACACACACACACACACACACACACAAAAAAACAAAAAAAAGAAAAAAAAAAAAAACATAAAAACACTCACAAACACTAACACACACACACACACAAAACTTCCACACACACACACGACAAAATACACACACACACCACATATAACACACACAAAAAAATACACACACACACACACACACACACAAAAATACACACACACACACACACACAAAAAACTAAAAAACACAAAATCATACACAC